>NC_084836.1:66523796-66776296 GCF_033115175.1 Lepus europaeus
CCCCCCGCTGCCCAGTCTTCCTGATTCGGGGTGCCTCTCCCCTTCCTGGCCCGCTCCACTTTCCCAGGCAGCCGTCACCCCTGCCCTCCCACCGCCCTCTGGCCTCCTGCTTCCTGGCCGTGCCCCACCACCACGCAGAGGGCTTCGAAACCCGGGTGCAGGCTGCACGGCGCAGGCGCGCTGAACACTTGCTCTGTCTGATCTCCTGGCATGCTCACCACAACCGTGTGAGCTGCGTGTCATTGTCCCCACATCGCAGGAGAAATGCAGCCTGCTGCAGGTCTCAGCATGGGACTCACATGCAGGCCCACCTGGCTAAGAGTGGATCCTGGCCCCGGGAGAAGCTGCCCTCATTTTCTCTCCAGTGATACTGTGCTCTCACTCCTTGTTAAAACACTACCTGGGGGCTGGCGTCCTGGCACAGCAGATTAAGCTGCTGCCTGTGATGCCGCCATTCCAGTGAACACCGGTTCGAGCCCTGGCTGCTCCACTTCCCAGCCGGCTCCCTGCTAATGCACCAGGGAAAGCAGCGGAGGATGGCCCAAGTGCCTGGCCCCTGCTACCCCAACACGAAGACCTGGTTCCAGGCTCCTGGCTTTGGCCTGGCCCAGCCCTGGCCTTTGCAACTATCTGAGGAGTGAACCAGCGAGTGGATGGATGATCTCATTCTCTGCCTCTCCCTCTGTCTCTCTGCCTTTTAAATAAATAAGTCTTTAAAAATCATCTGGACACTCCCAGGAGTCCTGCAAAGGTCATTTAGTCCCTTTTCTTTCTTTTTAAAAGATTTTTATTTATTTATTTATTTGAGAGGTAGCGTTACAGACAGTGAGAGGGAGATACAGAGAGGTCTTCCATCTGATGGTTCACTCCCCAATTGGCCGCAACAGCTGGAGCTGTGCCAATCCGAAGCCAGGAGTCAGGAGCTTCTTCCCGGTCTCCCATGCGGGTGCAGGGGCCCAAGCACTTGGGCCATCTTCTGCTACTTTCCCAGGCCATAAGTAAGGAGCTGGGTCAGAAGAGGAGCAGCTGGGACTCGAACCAGTGCCCACATGGGATTCCAGCGCCGCAGGCGGAAGCTTAACCTACTATGCCTCAGCGTAGGCCCTCGAGTATTATCTCATTTAACCACCACAGTCGCTGTAGTAGAGAGCTCATTTCTCACTCCAAGTTACAGATGAAGAAGCTGACTCGCCTGGAAGTCCACTAACTGCCATGGTCACCCAGCTTCTGAGTCTGGGATTTGAGCCCAGGCCTTTGGTGTGTAGGACGTGGCCTTCCTAACAGAGCCACTGCAATACCCGCCTCCCGGATCAGCAGGTTTGGGCTCCTGCCCGTGGCCACGAGCTCAGACACTTGGAGTCCTTGCGGTCCCTGCCCACGTCCGTGGCACTGCCCGCTGCGGTGCGGTCTCCAGATCTGGTCAGGCCGCTGGCCCTAATCGGTGCCAGGGGGGGAATTTATTGGCGGCTGCCCCCGGGGAGCGGGGACAAGTGTTTTCCTCTTCAGCCCTGCTGTGCAGCCTCCAGCCCGATGGCTCCCTCGTTCCGGCCCATCGCAGCAGCTGATTTAACTCCGTGGCTGGGGATTTAGCTGCTGTCCCAGCCCCTACTATAAATCCCCAGGCAAATAACGGCGCTCTGCATCAAAGCGCCGACAGGGGAGTGAGCGGGAACAGATGGTTGCCTTGGCCGTACGTTGTGGAGGGCAGGGGCAGTTGGGGAAGGCGCCAGGGCTTTCTTGTCCATCCCTGGCCACAAAGCCAGGCTGCCCCTTGCTCAGGCCCGCGGGGTCCCCTCGGCTGTCAGAGGATTGAACTGCCCCAGTCCGCCACCTCCCACCCTTGACACAACACGTTCTGGTGGGTGTGGGGTCGCAGTCCCGCTGCCCCATTTGAAGCCAGATGGCCTGATGTGCCAGGGGAGGGGAAACACTGCCTTCCAAGAGGGGGTGCCTGGCTGGGTTTCCTGGAGCCCCCACCGCACTGTTTGGGCACAGGTGGGGCCTGCTCTCCATAGAGAGACCCCAACAGAAGCAGGAAGTGCTGAGACCTTCTGGGTGGGAAGGGGAGAAAGACCCTAATAGATCAGTGACCTGCAACAGAGACCGAGGGAAACTCAAAAAGTAGGCCCGGGTCAGGGTGCACAGACCCCAAAGGGTGGAGGCGTGTCCTCAAAGTGAAGGGAGGAGAGTGTGGGAGCTGGGGTTGGAACCCCAAGATTGTCCATGTGATGGCTTAGCTTGAGGGGCACGATACGGCCGCTCTGGGGCCCACACGGGGCCTGGGGAAGTGAGAGGTGAAACTGGGAGGAGTCACCTCCCTATCAGTGCCCCTTGGATTTTTTTTTTGCCACTTCCTGGTCCCTCTTCCTCTCTCTCTCTCTTTTTTTTTTTTAATTAGGTTGTACTTTTTTTAAAAATGTACTTATTTTTAAATTAGTCTGCAAGGCAGAAAGTTAGACAAGGAGGGCTGTCTCCCCACTGCTGGCTCACTCCCCAGATGCCTGCAACTGGCAGGAAAGCACCAGGCCAGAGCCAGGGGCTGGGAACTCCATCCAGGTCTGCCTCATGGGTGGCAGGAACCCAACCACTTGAGCCATCATCCCCTGCTGTCTCCCAGGGTGCGCATCAGCAGGACGCTGGGATCAGAAGCAGAGCCGGGACTTGAACCCAGGCCCTCCGAGGTGCGCTGCGGGCGTCCCGGTACCTTCGAAACCTGCCGCCCCAGGCGCCTGACTGCGCCCCGAGCCTCCTGCCTGCCCCCTGCTTCTTCCGCATCGCCTTGGCCGTCCATACCGGGACAACACTTCCCTTCACCGCGCTGACCAGAGCCAGCGGGGCTGGGGACGGACTGAAGCTCCAGGCTCTGGGTTCTGCTCCCCAGAACCCCGCTCAGCCTGGAGCCCGGCCCCGGTGTCCGTGCCATTCTACCCTGTACTCATCCATCTTCCCGCCGCCCCCGCCCCCGCCCCCACCCAGCTGCCTCCGCCTGGGAGATTACAGACACTGAATCAGCAGCCAGCTCCGGGCGGGCGGTGGGGGGAGGGCGGGTGTTCTGCTGACTGGGGACTTTCTGCCTCTGAGGGCTCCTTGGTGGGATCAGGGCCCCTCCTGGGGTCCTGGGGATTTGCCATGGGGAAAAGGAAGGGCTGGGGAGAAGAGTGGGTGGATGGGGGGACAAGGGGTGTGCAGAGACGGAGGGAGCATCAGCAGGAAGTCCAGGGAAGCAAGGGAGAACAGTGGGGGAAGCAGAGATAGAAGCAAGGTGGGGGGGGGGGCAGGAAAGAGGGAGGGGTAGGGGATGCGCTGGGGCTCAGCTGGGTCACAGCTACAAGCCCAGGCCCTGCACTGCACTTCCCGGTCCCCTAATGCCCAGGCAACACCCCCACGCCCCACGCCCCTGTCCCCCAGAGGTCTGAGTTCCTGGGGACTGGGCCGAGGGGTGCAGGCTGGGGCCAGCGGGCCCGGGTCTGGCTGTGCCTGCCTCCCTCTCTCTCACGTGGTGGTTTGTACTTCATCTTGTTTGCGGGGCGGCTGGGCCTGCTCTCGGGGTTTAATGATCTGTGCCATTATTTATAGCTTTGCGCGCCGAGAAACACACTGAATTTATCGCTTGCTTCTATAAATAACCCTGGCAAACGGGTGCCCAGGGAGGAAGGCGGGCGGGGGAGGGAGAAGTGAAGAAAAGGAGAGGTGGGTGTGGGGGGGAGGTAGGGCTCCATGGACGCTGTCCCCAAAAAGGGGTGACGCGTCCACAAGGTCAGCAGAGGCTGCGGGGACCGTTTTGGTGTGTGCGCGCGCGAGCGCCAGCTGCATGTCGACTCGGAGGAGGCAGCCTGTGCCTCGCCGCGAGAGGAGAGGCTGGCGGCGTTGCTAGGGGGCACATCCGCGTGTCACCGCTTTCGTCTCTGAAGCCCTGTTGTCGGCAGTGGGGTTGGAAGGGCACAAGGCAGCCCCAAGAAAGGGCGGGTCTGTAGGCAGGTGCCCTGTGGGACTGGGAGGTGGGGAGGGGGGCAGGGAGCAAAGGCTGGGCTGGAGCCCGCTCCTGGCTCTGTGGTTGCGGTGACCGAGACTACAGCGAGACTGTTCTTCCGGTTGATGGATGGCGGAGGATGACAGGAGGAAGAAACGAGGCCCGCGGAAGAAGGCCATGTACAAATCTGTGCATCCGGCCGGGCCAGGCCAGGGAGCATGCGCCGCCTCAAGTGTCCACAAGGCAGGGGCCAGGGTCACCTGCTCCAGGATCTGGAGGGACCCTGGCTTGGGAGCTTACTGGCTGCAGAGGTGATGTGGGTCCTGTGCCCAGCCCGCCCCTGCCAGGCACAGCCCAGTGTGCAGCGCTGTGAGCCTCCCGGAGCGAGCCTTGGTGCCTGGCAGAGGCTCCTGCCCACTCCCAGGACTGTCCAGGGTGGGTGTGGAGGGATGGGAGCTTTGGCACGGCCCCGCCAGAGAGCAATGGCCCTGCCTCATCCTCCGGCACCCCCCCCCCCCCCCCCCCGCAGTCTGCTCCCGCTTGGCTCAGCCACGCCAGCGCCAGCGAAGCCTCAGCCTCAGCTGCCATCGGCTCCGGGAAGCGCAGCGCATCTCTAATGAGGATATTTGCATATCTAACGAGGACCCTTCACAGGTGCTGGCAAAGCCCTCTCTCCTCGGCTCCCCGGCTCCTCTCCTGCCAGCTGCCACCCTGACCTGTGGCTCTGGGCATGGGGAAGTGCCCTGTCTACTCAGCTGGGAGATGGGGGTGGGGCCCCCTCTCTGGGTCAGAAGGAGTCCAGGTGAAAAAGCCTGTGGTGCCGGCTGCAGGACCAGGCCCAGCACGCGCCTGGGCACACTCATGGAAGGCAGGCAGGAGGTCAACACACCACACACACACCCCGCCCCCCGGGCCTGCGGCACGCGGTGAGGTACCCGGGTCAGTGCCCCTATGCAGAACGTGTCCCAGGCTGCAGCACACGCCTGTGTCACACACACGGCCACCAGCACACACTCTCCCACACTCATGTCCTGGCACCGCCCCAGGCAATTAGAGACAAATGCACCTGCAGCCGGCTTCCTCCATGCAGTCCGGGCCCCCTCCCTCCTTCCCTTCCCCTGCCCCTCATGGAGTCATCAATGCCCCCCCCCCCCCATCTATTAAGACATGAGAGGCCATTGTCTTTCTTTCTTTTTACTCAAAAAGGGGCCCTTACACCCAGATGAGTGACATTGAAGGGGATGAGAAAGGGCCAGGGCCAGGTTGGCAGGTAGGGCCTCGGGTTAGGGCCTGGGGCCAGGTGGAGGGATGTCTAGGGAGGAGCAGAGCCAGGATGCTGAAGTCCCCACAAGGTCATTCTCAGGTTACCTCCCCCCCAGCTCCCCCTCCTCTCCTGCTGCATGCCAGCCAATCCCCGCCCGGGGCCTCCCCCTTCTGGTTGGTCTGCCGAGCCACGTGACCCTCCCCCTCTCTGGCAGCTGCCCCGATGATGGATGCAGCTGCTCAGCTGTACCTGTTGGGGGACAGGGACTGTGCGGCTCCTAATTACCTCCTTCTCCTGCGAGGGCTGGGGGCTGGGCTGCACCAGCGCCCCTCCCCCTTCGCTGGGGCTGGGGCTGAGCTACAGCCAGCCGGGCCTGCAAGCCGGTGGTGCCTGCACTGTCCGCCCCCACTCCACCCCCCCCGGGGCGGGGGCAATGGGGTGAGAGGACAGTGCCCCTGAGTGTGCAGCCAAGGGAGCCTTTCTGGAGGGCTGATGGAATGAAATCACATCCCAGCCACGTCAGTGACCTGGCAAGCCGGGCGTAGGACTTTCTCTAAGTCCTCCCCACCCACCCCCACCCCAAGGGTAAGGTCGGGGTCAGATGTAGAGGAGACCTGCCTGACTCCTGGCCCCACCAGGCAGGCACACTTCGGGGTAGGGGCTGGAAGGCAAATCAGATCCTCCTTTGCCGGCAAACAGCTCCGAAAGGAGGCTGTGGTCAGAGGAGGGGGCTCTGCAATGGTTTCTTGGGGCCAGGGGGAGGTGGCGTGGGAGAGCTCCGGGGCAGGGCTGGGGAGGGCTGGCACTCGCTCAGGATGTGGGGGGACAGCAGAGCTTCTCCAGGTTCCTCCACAGCGGCCCTGGGTCCCAGCGATGCCCCAGGCTGGGCCAACAGATGAGGATGGAGGGAACAGGACCTCCACGGGATCTGTGTTGATTCTGAGACCCCAGGAGTCCCAAAGTGCAGATTCTCCAGGCAGGGGAGGGCGAGCGGAGAGCTGGTGAGGAGCACCAGGTAGCCTACCCGCCAGGTCCTATTCCCTGGGTGGCAGTGGAGGTGACGACGTGGCCGCGAGAGCCACAGATCCCAGGAGTGACAACCCAGCCAGGGCTCATTACTCGCAGTCCCCTGTCTGTAGGGGGCTTTAGAGGGAGTTCGCTGGCCTGAGCCCCTTGGCACTCCAAGCCCCAAAGTGGGGACAAAACAAAGCAGCCAGGCAGGTGGGCGCCCCGTGCCCCCTGGGGAGCGCTCCTCTCAAGGGCCACTTGTCTGGCATTTTCCCAGGTGCACGGTTCTCCGTCTGCCGGGCTCTCCTTACCCTGCCCCGCCCTGGCCCTTGTCCATTTTGGAGCATCCTGGCTGTCTCTTCACTGTCGGCGTGAGTTCTGAGGCCAGGGTGAGGAGGAGGGATGCTCCCTGTGCTCCTAGATGTACATACCAGGCTGCTTGTGGAAAATGGAATGAAAAGATAAGTTTACGTTAGTGCCAAAGCATTTTGGAAACCATGTATCCTAACAGCCTTAAAAAAATATATGTACTATGAAAAAAACTGCATGGGATTCAAAAAATCTTTTGCACCAAAATGAACATTAAAATGTATATTTTGGGGCCAGCGCCATGGCTCACTTGGTTAATCCTCCGCCTGCGGCACCGGTATCCCATATGGGTGCCGGGTTCTAGTCCTGGTTGCTCCTCTTCCAGTCCAGCTCTCTGCTGTGGCCAGGAAGGCAGTGGAGGATGGCCCAAGTGCTTGAGCCCTGCACCCACATAGGAGACCAGGAGAAAGCACCTGGCTCCTGGCTTCGGGTAGGCGCAGCGCCGGCCGAGGCGGCCATTTGGGGGGTGAACCAACAGAAGGAAGACCTTTCTCTCTGTCTCTCTCTCACTGTCAAATAAAAAAACATGTATTTTTAAAATATTAATTTGATGAGTAAGAAGAGAGAGAAACAGCCATACTTGGGAACAGAGGAAGTTCCCAAGCTCCCATCCGCTGGTTCATTCTCTAAAAGCCAGCGATGGCTGGTACTGGGCCAGGCTGAAGTGGGGAGCCAGGAACTCAACCCAGGTCTCCCCGGGGGGGTGGCAGAGACCCAAGTACTGGAGCCGTCACGGGTGCCTCCCAGCATGTGCACTAGCAGGAAGCTGGAGTCAGGAGTGGAGCCGGGCCTGGAACCCAGGCTCAGAGATGTGGGATATGGCATGCCAAGCCGCAGCTTACCCCAGGCCCACTGCCCGCCTCCAGACGAACGTCTTTTAATTCCGTTCGTCTGTGGACATTTCGCAATCTCCGCGTCTCGGCTTCTAGGGGTCTTTTGTGCCCGCAGGGGTGCTGGCAGCGCTCTCGCCTGTTCAGGGTGCCTGTGGGAGGGGACAGCAGGGGCGGGGAGCAGGTGTTGCGTCACCACCCCGCTGCAGCAGACCAGGCAGTTTTGTGACACAAGCTGTCCTGATTTTAGCTCCACATCTACGTGTGCACGCACACACATGCACCCTAGAGACACGGACGCGCCAGCGTGCTTGGGGCCTCAGCCTTTTTCCCGGGTGGTCTTCCTTGGGAGCTGCTGCCGGGGAAAATTTCCCAATAACCCCTTAGCGAGCACCTCCACTCACTCTAAACCAGAGCGCCCCCTGGCCCCCCAGTGCCCACGGAGTGACGTTCAAGCTCCCCGGCCCCACTCGGGGCTTTCTCCGATCTGATCTCAGTCTGCCTGTCTCAGCCTCATCTCCTACCATCCTTCCCCCAGGTTGGGGGTGGGGGGAGGGAATTGTCCTGGGGAGGACTGGATGGGCGGGGCAGTGCTCTGGGCCTGTCACTACTGGGACAGGCTCACCTCTGAGGCATGTTTGCCCCGCCTTTCAGCACCTTCCTCTTTAGCCTTGGGTTGGGAGGGCCGCATCCCCCCACTTCTGCGTATTTACTGCTCTTCAGTTCCCGGGTGTCTGACACGGTGCCAGGCACCTGCGGGTGTGATTAGCTGAGAACGGCAACCTGCACTGGATCAAATCCCTCCCCTAGCTCTTCGAGGCTGTGTGACCTGGAGCCAGCAGTGTCACCTCTCTGGGCACCATGAGGGGGCTGGACGCCCTTGCTCTGAGCCTCTGTGTTTCTGCAGTGGCGAGGACGGACACACGCTTGGACACGGGTGGACGGATGGGCGTGGGGCACGTCCTTTCCAGCACGGGGTTGGGAGACTGGTGATGGTAACTGCATGGAACATTCACAGCCCCGGGAGGAGGCGGACTGGTGCCGGGAACAGGCAGGTCCCAGTGATCCTGGACTGCTTCCTTTACTCCCTGCACCTCAGTTTACTCATATGAAGAATGGGCTCAGCGGCACCCACTTCTTCTGGACTTTGGAGGTTCCGTGGGTCAAAGCTTCAATCACACGCATGGCACAGAGAAGCGCTCAGTTACCTGGGGAGCTGTAACTGGGCTGCCTCCCTCCTCCCTTCTCTGTGGGCCTCTACTGTTCTCCTGTTGATCGCTGGGGAGACTCCAGTGTCTGAGCTGGGGCCCAGGCAGGGTTTCCCACCCCCCTTCTTCTGCCTACATCCCGCCTTCCATCTGACCCTGACCTCTGGGGTTGCTCCCAGCCTGAGAAATGTCCCCTTACCTCATCGCCCTTCCCTTCCCTGGGAATACGGAGGCTGGAATCCACCGTGGAGGCCAGGAAAATGCCTCAGAAATGTGAGGAAGGGGAGGCACCCGGGGAGGGCGGACCCTTGTCCTACATTGCGGCCTCAGGCTTGCTTTCCCACGCCGCCCCTGGGAGGGGCTGGGTTGGAGGCCTCGGAGAGCACCCTGAAGCCCCTGAGTCCCGCCAGATCCCAGAGACAACAAACTTCCTTTGCAGGGAGCTCTGGCGATCTTCAGGGCACCCCAGGGTCCCAGCTTCCCAGCTCATCCTCACTTGGTGATCTCCAAGGACCTTCAGGGCATCCAGGCTTCGCTCTGTTCCCAGAGACGCCTCCGAGACCTGGGCTTACTGGAGGGGCGGGAGCTGTGGGAAAAGCGAGGGGGGAGCAAGTCCGGCTCTGGCAAGAGGCTGTTGGTGGCTTCTCCCCTCCTTGGAGCAGCAGGAGATGCAGGGGGGAGCAAGGGCAGGGCAGGGCAGGGTCAGCAGTTTGCTGGGGGCTGAAGTGGCCCCGAGCGGGAGCCAGTGGTCCCAGGAGGTCAGTGCCAGCGCGGGGACTCCCTCAGCCTGGCTTGGCTGTGGGCCTTTGTGAGTGACAGCGAGAGGCCTGGAGGCTGGGGCTGGGTCCCCAGTGTGCCTGCAGGAGGCCTGGCCAGTCACTCAGAGCCTGCCTTAGCCGGGGGGCTGTCCTGGCCTGGGTTCCCCTTGCTCCTCTCTCCTGATCTGATTTAAGATCCGTGTTCCCCGCCTTCCACAACCTCCCAGGCTCCCCTCAGCCCCACCTCCCCCTCGGTAGTTCTGCGTGTACTTCGACTCTGGGAATCCAGCTCTGGGGGGAGCACTTTGGGAAAACGGGATGAGCCTGCCTCGCCTTGTAAAGCAGTCCGACAGCTTGCAAACGGCCTGTGCTAAATCGCCCCTTCAAGTGAAAATTAAAGCAAATGTCTGTTTTATGGCCGTGTTTTCTCGCACAGCAGCTACAGAGGGAGTGGAGGCGGCTTGGAACGGCTGCGTGGGATACCTGGGCAGGTAGAACAAGAACTGAACACAGAGGCCCCCGCATGCCCCCGGGCCGCCCTTGTCCGTGTAGGGGGGGCGTCTGTCACCCTCCCCAGATTACCTTTCTTAGGCCCTCCTTCCTTGTCTTCCTTCTGCGCCAGAGGTGCGCCCCCTGGCCAAGGTCTGAGTTTGCTGCTGGGGTGGGGCAGGGAGGGACCCCTGCTCAGCCTCCCCACCCCTACCCGCACTCCCTGCTCTTGCACAGTTTTCTCCAAACCTAGGCCGTTTGTGTGTGTTGGGATCCCCAGGGAGTCCTGTTGACTAGAACTTATCTAAGGCAATCACAATGCACTTAGTAACGCAGAAGGAAACTACTGGTCTACCCTGGCCCCTGCATGGTCCAAATGAAGAAATTACAGCCACAGGGGCCGTGTTGGGACAAGACCCTTGTGTGGGTGATGGATCGCCAGGTCTGCCTGGCTGCCTGCAGAACCCCGGGTAAACAAGTACACAGCAGTGACAAGAGGCCCTGTGTTGTCACCCCAGGATGCTGTGCACTTCCTCTGGGCCACCCCCTGGGAAGCCCCACGACTGCAAGAGCCATTGTTGTTCCTAGAGGGAAACTGAGGCATGGAGAGGAGGAGGGGCCGAGATTCTTCCGCGGTGAAGACGGACGCTGGCCCTCCCCCTCTCCAGGGCCCGGGCACTCAGTCCCAGGAGGTCACCCAGCCCGCTGACCGAGGGCCACCGCGCCCACTGAGCAGGCTCTCTGGAAGCTGCTGAGGGCTGCGGGGCTCCGGCTCCAGCGGTGAGGCGAGGTGGTCGGTGGGTACCTTGCAGAAGGGGGCTTTTCTGAAGGAGGCCCGGAGGAGTTTTGGGGGACCCCAGAGAGCTATATGGGGCCCTCAGCAGGGCAGCCGCTGTGCAGTGTTAGGAAAAATCCCCTCCCTGCCGCTGGCGATGTAGTTGCCCACTTAGGAGACTGCATGGTGGGCGGCTGGACAGGCACAACCGGCAAAGGCGCTCGGTGACAGCATCCCCCACCCCCACCCCCGCCTCCTGAGTGTCCCTTCCGCCCTGTGTATTCCAGCCTCTCCTTGGAGGCTGTGCTGCTAGAACTTGATGTTGGTCTGGCTTCCTCCTCGGAAGACAATTTATGGCGCCGTGTCGGAGACTCCTCTTTAATGAAGTTGCAAAAGTAGGTTAATGGGCTGTGGGTGTTTTTCATTCCCCCTCCCCCTGCCCCATCGCCACCCCTGGGCGGATGAGTGATGCCTCCCAGCACGATGCCAAGCCGGGCAGGCTGGAGATTTGGACCTGGGCTCATTTGCTCACACATCCCCTCCTGGGCTCCCCGCACGGCCCCTTGGGACCAGGAGATACCCTGCAGCCCACCTGGAGGGAGGGGCAGGGGGTGGTGCAAGGACGGGGCCCAAGGGAGCTGGAATTATGGGGAAGGGAGCAGCAGCGTAGCCAGCAGGACCCAGGGAGCTCTGAGAGCTGAGGCAGGTGTTTGGAGGAGCAGAGCTCCTGGGAGCCTGGGTGGCTGCTGTCCCTGCCTCTCTCCTGCATCTGTGTTTCCCGGTCCCTTGCCAGCGCCCTCATCCACGCTCACCCGTGGCCCATTCCCCGTGGGGCCCTCCCTTCCCACCTGTCTGCTGGGTCCTCGCTACATCCTCCCCTCTCCGGGAGTTTTCCCGAGGCTGAGCTACAGCCGAGTTCTCCACTTACTTCCTGGGCCCAGGATGAGGATCTGACAGGATTAGGGTTTCCCGGGGTCAGGGTCCAGATCTTTCCTCCTGGATTTTCCGCTGCCTCAACAGCACCCTGGGGGACACTTGGGAGGACCGTCCTGCTCTCGGGGCGCCCCAGCCCGGGCTGTCCCTTCTGCAGGAAGCCAGGAGCACGCACAGCCCACACAGCGTCCAGCCTGCAATGCCGGTGCAGCCAGGGGGCCTTCTCCATTCCAGCCCCTCCCTGCCATCAAAGGAGGCTTGGGGGCAGGTTTGAGACTTGAACCCAAAGTCCTGGGTGGGGTTGGGGGAGGCAGACCTCCCTTGTCCTGCCGCCTCCGAGTGCCCCCTTCCTCCGGGAACCTGGGCCGCCCCTGTCTTTCCTCTCCAGATGCCTTGGTCTTTCTCAGTATAGCTCCCTCATCTCTCCTGGGCACAGGAACACACAGCCTTTTGGGTAACCCTGTGGAGACCCCAGTGGGCAACTTAGAAAACTCCATCAGAGTCTCCAGGGCCACTCCACAATCACACTGCAAACTCTACAAAACACCCAGCACCCACCATAACACCCCGAAGCCCTGTAGTGACACCCAGAACTGTGGGGCCCAGGAGATGCTCCAGCCCGGCACAGATGCCTCGGCTCCAGCCCTCGCAACAACGTCCCGGCCCTCCAGGCTGGTCTTCCATCTCCCAGCCTGTACTTCCTTTCCTGAGCCTCACGGAATCTTCTGGAAGACCCCACGGCCTTGCCCTCCGCGAGCTTTGCTGGGGTTCAGAGAAGGGTGGGCACACGGGGTGTGGATGTGGGGTGGGGCACGGAGTATGGAGGACTTAAGCTGGGGTCTCTAAGGGGCCTAGCTTTCTGCCACAGCGTCAGAACGTCTTAAGAGACAGCCTGGAATCGGCCGGGCCCAGTTTTCTTTGGAGCTGAGACAACAGAATGAGGAAGGGGCTTCTCTTTCATGTGGTCCCAGCTGAGGGCCCCCTGGTGTGACAGTCCAGGAGGACAGTAGGCCAGGTGGGAGTCCCACGGATTGTGCTAGTTCGTACCCAAGAGATCGAAGTCCTGGTGCTTTTGGGGACATTTCCACCAATGAATAGGAGCCGGGACTCCTGGGCCCCCTGGCTGTGAGCACACACACACACACAGTGCTGACCTGCTGGGGGCTGAGAGGTGGCAGTTCAGAGAGAGGGGACACAGGACATTCGCTAGTCTGATGAGAGGCGGGGGACTCCCACCAGCACCGATTTGGGAATAGCTGGAGGGTGGTCACTGCAGGGAGGAACCAGGGGAAGTGGGAACCAAGTTCACATCGGGAGGCCTTCCTTGAGGAGGCGGGGCAGCAGGGTGGGGAATGGTGGGAGGAGTAGAGTTGGAGAAGTGTGGGGTGAGGACTCTATGGCTCTCAGGGGGGCGAGGCTGGGGTTCTAGGCCAGGCTCAGGGTTCAATCCGCAGAGTCAGCAGGGGGCTGCCTCTCTGGGTGTAAAATCCTGAGCAGGAAAGATGGGTGATGGGTGGAGTCAGAGCCCAGGGACCCCTGGTTTGCCCTGGATCTCAGCAATTCACACAGACCCCAGCACCGTTCTCCTCTAACCGGTGAGGACAAGATACAAACAGGGCACATTCCTGACTTGTGAAAAGCTCTGGCCGCTGGGAAAACCTACCCGGGAGGAGGCTGTTTGTTCTCACAATGGAATGTGAGAGCAGGAGTCTGGTGAAGACCCCCACACCCCACATTGGAGTACCTGGGTTCCAGCCCGGGCTCCACTCTCAATTCCAGCCTCTTGCTAAGGCGCACCCGGGGAGGCCGCAGTGACGGCTCAGGTAGTTGGATCCCCATCACCCCCATGGGAGACCTGGATTAAGTTCCCAGGCTGCAGTGTTGGCCTGGCCCAGTCCCAGCCATCGCTGACGTTTGGGGAGGAAACCAGCAGGTGGGAGCTCTGTCTGTCTCTCTGCCTCTCAAATAAATGAACTTAAAACAAAACTGAACAGTGTCAGCCCCTCCCCGGTGCTGCCAGCAGCCAGCCCCTCCCACGGGCCGAGGTCTCCCATCTGTGAAGCAGGGGTGGTAGCACAGGTTCTCTCGTGTCAGCTGAGATCGGGGACGCCAAGGCCTTGCCCCGGTGCCCAGCACACTCTCAGGGTGAGGGGCGGAGGCCCCGGGGGCAGAGGAAGGGCGCCATGGGATGGCCCAGGGCTGAGGTCGCCACTGCAGGCTTGAATCCCTGGAAGGGCAAGGTAGCAAGCCCGGCACGGTTCATCCCACAGCTTTGCCCACAAAGGTGATGTGCCCTTCCCCTGCCCAGCCCAGCCCTGGGGCTCCGGGGACCCAGCCCTGCTCACCATGGGGGCGGGGCTTCCAGGGGGCAGGGGCAGAGGGGGTGGGAGCCTCCCTTCCGAGTGGCTCCGAGCCGGAGCACGGCAATTACACGGCAGGATTTATGTCCCTTTGCCTTTAATCGGAAACTCCGTGTCAAGAAGAAAAATCTGCACTGTCCCCCGGCCCGGCTTCCTGCTTTATCATTATTATTGGAGGAAGGTTGATTTGGAAACTTAAAGAAAAGTGGGGTTGGGGGTGGGAGCCACCAGGGAAAGGGAGGTGCAGGGCAGAAGGGGGTCCTTCTTGCCATCTGTCCTGCTTTGTCACAAGAAGGGGACAAAGAGAGGGCAGGCTGGGATCCGGGAGTGCAGGCGAGCAGGGAGCGGGTGCATGAGTGGCTCCAGGGATGGAGGGGCAGCTAGGAGCTGGTAGACACTGGGAGGGAGGGAAAGTGGCCAGCACAGGGACAGCCTGGGGCTGAGGGGCCTTGGGGAGAGGAGGAAGAGATCTAGGGTCAAGGTGAAGGGACCCTGTGCGGGGGGGAGTGGAGGCTGGGGCAGGCAGAGGGACTCCCAGGGCAGTGTGGGCAGGGAGCAGGGCATGGCTTAGACACAGGGTTTGTGGAAGGGTGGGGGAAGGCAGAGGTCCTGGAGGGAAGAGACGTCCCTGGGGCCAAGGGGCAGAGGGAAAGGGGCCAGGTGCTTGGACCGCGGACCTGGGGTTGGGGCGGTCTCGGTCTAGACCTGCTCCCCCAAGAGCTTCTCCTTCTCTGGTCCATGCAGGTCCTGTGTCCCCAGCCCCAGCCACAGTCCCAGGTCTTCTGCTTCCACTCTGGGAGCTGTTTCCCAGGTGGCTGGCTATGCTGAGTGGGGATACTCTTGGCTCTTGGGCCCTTTGACACCTGGGATGGAAGCGTCATGGGGAACAGGCCCACGCCCCATCCACTCTGTTTGGAAGTCCCCCTGGTGTCTTACCTGTTATCTCTCCTGAGGCAGGGATTTCCCTCTGAGCTGTGCAGAGGGTACCGGCTCTGGGTTCGAATCCCGTCTCTGCCACTGCCTGCCTGTGCACACCCCTTGGAGGCTCAGGTTTTGCACCTGCAACATGATGATAGTAGTGTTTCCAGGGCCAAAGTATCCAGCACACAGCAGGCCTTCTGTGTGTCCTTGTTGGAGTCTTGTGGAGCCTGGCTGGGGTGCAGAGGAGCTGGGTGCCTGGCCCAAGGCCACCCAGCCCGAAGCTGGAGCAGCCAGCTGTGACAGCCCACTGGGGGCTTAAGATCTTCCTGGGGTCTCCTTGCACCATTCTGCTTGGAGCCCCACACCAGCCACTGCTGATCCCTGGGGCCCGTGGCTCGGGGTGCTCGGTGGAGAGTCTCAGCTACCCAACCTCCTGCAGCCTGGCTGTGCCCGCCCTCCGGCGCCTCCTCCCCAGCCCCACAAAGAGGTTTTATAGCCATTTATGAGCAATTTCTGTCCATATATCACCGGAGATATATAGCCAGGCAAATATTAGGGACCCAAGTGGAGGTTTTAAGAGGCGAGTTTTATTGCTGCTGAAAGAAGGCGTGATAGACAGCCTGCGGAGACCCCCCCCCCCCACTCCTGCCCACCGGCCGGGCGGTGGCAGCACGAAACCTGTCTGTGACCATGCTGGAGCACCTGTAACCGTGCTGGAGTGACACGCAGGCACCCAGGGGTGCCCTGGAGGAGGGCGGTGTGCACAGGCTGGGGGAGGGGTCTCAGAGGAGGCTGGAGGTCCCCAGCTGGCTGTGCAGGAGGACACCGGGTGCCCCCCCACTCCCAGGAACACGGAGCTGACAAACTTGGGAGAGGACTCCCCCCACCCCACCGCCACCCTCTGGGCCTCTGGGAGAGGCTGTGCTGTGTGGCATTGCCTTTCGCTGGAAGTCTTGCAAAACTGGATCTGAACAAGGAGACCCTGTCCTGAGACAGGGGGCTGGATCACGGGACGGCCTGTGCCCCTGGGGATGCTGAGGGGAGCCCCGTGGAGGACTCTGTTCCGCTGGGTCCCCTGCCCGGTGCGGTGGCCGGGTGTGGGTGTGCCTCGGAGCCCTGGCTTGTGGCGTACAGCGAGAAGCTGTCCCGGGGAATCCTCGCTCCTGATTTAAGCGGCTTCGACAGTTTTATGGCGCCTCCTCGAGTGAGCCCCCAACGTTGGCCGTTTAACTTTTTAGCGTCGTTTAACGCTTAGACTCGGGCGGACAGGCAGGCCCCTCGGCCCCAGAGGCAGCAGCACTAAATCAGGACACTCTGAGGCCCCGATAAATAATTTTTACAGGGCACGCAGCCCATAGATCACCCGTGGGGGTGGGGGGAGAGCGGCTGTGATATTTCAGCCGATTGTCATATGTGGCTACCCCGGGCTCTGACTCCGGGTCGGCCACATGGCAGCCGACTTCATAACCACAGTCCGTTCCAGGCCCCACGCAGCCGTGGGAAGGGGAGCCCGTGGGGAGGGGAGCCAGGAGAGGCTGCCTCCCCCTTGGCCTGCCGCCTCGTGGGGTCCTGGGAGCCAGGCAAGGTCTACAGAGTGTGGGCTCCTAGCACCGCCTCCTCTGGTGCTGGGAGAAGGGACGGCTTGAGGGCAGGTGGCAGATGGGAAGAGAGAACTTTCTGAGCCACAAAGTCAATTTCAGAGCACACCACCACCACCTCCAAACCTGAGGCCCCTGTGAGAGCCCTGGCTCGACAGAAGGGCAGAGCTGATAGGAACCCGGTGGCAGGCCTCTCTCCCCAGGGCCAGTGCTGCAGACAGAGAGAGGAGGGTGCAAGGAGAGAGCCTGAAACAGAGGAAGGAGGCCAGGTCAGAGGAGGGACCAAAAAATGAAGGGAAGACACTCGAAGACTCAGAGAGAAAACCCGCAGCCTGGGATGCCGGCATCCCCTGTGGGCTCTGGTTTGAGTCCCGGCTGCTCCTCTTCAGATCCAACTCCCTGCTAATGGCCTGGGGAAGCAGTGGAGGATGGCTCAAGTGCTAGGGCCCCTGCATTCGCACGAGAGACCCAGAAGAAGCTCCTGGCTCCTGGCTTCACTGGCCAGCTCAGTGCGGAGGAGAGATCTTTGTATAAAGCCTGGTGCCAGCAAGGTGGACTGCAGTGCCCGCAGCCCCAGGCAGAGCTGCACCTGTGCCTGGCTACCCCAAACCCCGCACTCCCTGGAGGGTGCCCTCCCGCCAGCTCCCGGCCCGGGTGTCCTTACATCAGCTCCACGCTGCTTCCCCCGCCCCGCTCCCCCCTTCTGTGCCCTTGCCCCGTCCCCTCATCTGTAAGATCCTGGGATTTGCGGGGACACTTAATCCATATGGAGCTGATTCATTCCCATCTAAATCATCTCCATGAGCTTCCCTAAGAGCCCTCTGATGTGCCAGCCACCATCCCTCTCCTCTGGGTGATGCTGGGCTGCGGGCTGCCCGTAAACAGCCTCAGCTGCCATCCATCCATCCCGGCCTCGTCCGTCAGTCCTGCCACCGCCATCCATCTTTCCTCTGGCCCCGCTCCCCAGCTCCGCCAGCCCCTCCATCCACGGTCTGCCCTTCTGTGTGCCCTTCCTCCTCACGCCCCTCAGCCTGGGCCTGGGTAGGTGCTTCAGGGGTCATCTCAGCCATCCCCCTGCCTTCAGACAGCAGCCTGACCTTACCTTGGGCTCAGCAAGACAGGGGTACTCCTGGCTCATCACATTGAGGAAGGGGGGCTCTCTGCTGAGCATCTTCCTGTACAGCCTGGACTGCTAGGGAAGTCCTCCCACGCATCTGGCCTGTGTGCGACACGACTCCAAGTTTGATGGGAGTAGACCTAAGATTCTGGGCTCTATCCAAGCAGGAGGGTTCCCGGCTTGTGCAGCACGCACCAGCGTGGGTTAGCGTGGCAGGCAGGCTGCAAGAGCAGTGCACGGGGGCTGGTGCTGGTGGCACGGCAGGTTAAGCGGCCACCTGCGACCCTGGCATCCCATATGTGTGTCTGTTCGAGTCCTGGCTGTTCCACTTCCATCCCAACTCCCTGCCAATGTGCCTGGGAAAGCAGTGGAAGATGGCTCAAGTGCTTGGGACCCTGCACCCACGTGGGAAACGCGGAAGTTCCTGGCTCCTGGCTTCAGCCTGGCCCAGCCCTGGCCATTGCAGCCATTTGGGGAATGAACCAGCAGATGGAAGTGCCCTCTCAATCTCTCTCTCAAATAAATAAATAAATCTTAAAAAAAAAAAAAAAAGGGCAATGCACGGCTCTACCCTGTCTGCCTAGCACAGTCCGGCCCAGGACCAAGCGTGCAGCCCATGCCCAGTGCCGTCTGCTTGCTCGCCACTGTCCTGTGTGTCAGCCTCAGGGGGTCTGGTGGCCTCACCCACGTGCCAGGGAGCTTTCTGGTGCTGTGACCCTGAGGGCCTGATACAGAAGGCTCAACAAGCCCAGGTCATGGCACCTGCAGCTGGGCAGGTGTGCGGCCAACGCTGAGGAAGGGTCTCTCACACCTGCCCCCCGTCCTGCCACCCAGATGTCCTGACCCAGGTCTTTAGGCAGAGCTTACCCAAAGACCCTGACCTGGTGGCTAAGGGGCTGAGGAGGACGGGGAGGGGCGTGGCAGGTGCTGGTGGGGCCTCCTTTGGGCAGGGAGCAGAACCTTCTTGTGTGTGTGTGTGTGTGTGTGTGTAAGGAGCAGGTGTGGAGGGCATGGCCCCTGCCAGCCTCAGCCTCAGGCATCCCAGCCCCTCCCCTCACAGGTTCTACCTCTCAGCCTGGAGTTGGGGATTCTGAGAAAGGCCTGAAAGTGTGGGGGGAGGGGTTTCTGCTGGCCCCTCAGGAGAGCAGCTGGAGACAGTTCTGTGGTCCCTTCAGTTTCTCCAGGCACAGCGGGAGTGGGAGCTGGGAACAGGTCCACCTGTCCCTGGAATGGAGAAGTGGGGTGAGACTCAGGTTACCCTGCAGGGGACTAAGCTGGGCATGGGTGGTGGGGGTGGAGTCCCAGGGAGAAGGGAGGGCAGACCTTGGGACAGGTGCATCCTTCCCTGCCTCCCATGGCAATGGGAATGGGAGGGGCAAAGCAGAGGAAAGGGGGCCCGTGCACCTGCCATCAGGAGCTTCTCCACGGGCCAGCCCCTCCCCAGGACCCAGGGCACCCTTCTGAGTACCTGCCCTGCCCCCAGCCCAGGGACACCCATGGTGGACCCCTCTCCCGCCCTCACTGTTTCCCCTGGCACCTTCCCCTCCTGGTTGGGCCCCTCCAGGGAGTCACTGAGAGTGCACAGGAGAGGCGGGGCTCTTCCAGCTGCTACCCAGCTGTGGGGAGCCCTGGCTATGCCCCTCCCGCCCCCTACAGGGAGCGGAGGGTACAAGCCTAGTGAGAAAGATGAGAAGGCTGTGGTGGAGGCAGAGGGGCCGGGGTCCGTGGGGACGCTCACCGCTTGCCCCAGCTGTGTGACCACATGTGTGCGAGGGAGGGGCCTTGCAGGTGGCAAGGCCCAGCTTCAGAATGATGGAGTGTTTCTCAGCCCGAGACATATGGGGTATAGAAGACCAGGCAAAATGAGGAATTATTGCCAGAGAAAGAGAGCACGGCGGGTGGGGGGGGGGGGGGAGAAAAACTTCCAGCCAGGGACGCCCAGCGATGGCCCCTCCATCACCACCATGGCCTGACCCCATCTGTGCTGGGCTGGATTAAAGCGGGGGAGGGCGGCCTGAGAAAGGCCCCTTGGAGCCTCCAGTTGGGGGGAAGCTGATCCCCAAAACGTGCATTTTCCCCAGATCAGCCGGCACCAGGGGAGCTGGGAGCAGCTGGTCAGACTCCCCAGGTGGGGCGGCCTCCCGAGCTTCCCCAGCCTGTCCTGCATCCTGGGGCTCTGCCTCTCTCCCCCGCTCAGTGTGCAGCTCCCCTGGCCTCTCTGCTAGGCCCTCGTCACCCACCCAGGGAGTCTCAACCTCTTTATTCGCCTCGAAAATTCTCTCCTCACGCACACAGGGCTCTCACCCTCATTAAAGGCCACTCACCCAAACGCGGGCTGCTGAGGGTCCCGCAGGGTCCATTGGTGAGCTGGGCTTGGGGCTTGGGGCTTGGGGCTTGGGGCTTGGGGCTTGGGGCTTGGGGCTTGGGGCTTGGGCTGGCAGGGTTTGGAGATGTTCTAATCTGTCTCTCCACCGGGGCCCATCAGCCAGAGTGTAGGCCGGGACCTCCACAGATAGGCAGGGGTGCCCGTGTTTGTGTGGGCCCCAGCTCGGCTCCTGGCGTGAGCTGACACTGAGCCTTGACAGTCCTACTTCCAAGTGTCTTCTCGAGGGACCATACACAGAACGGGCATGCTGTCCTCCCCAGGCGCTACCTCTCGCCACAGCAAGCAGCGCCTGGGGCTGGCAGCGGCAAGAGCTGAGGTCTGTAAAGCTTTAGGGAGGAGGAGGGGTGGCCTTGACCTTCTCACGTTCTGGGCCAGCAGAGAGGCCTGAAGTCTGCAAGAGGGTTACTTCCACCCGTGGGCTCCGGCCCACAGAGGGACGAGCCTTTTGCAAGAGCCCTGACTCATGCACTTTTGGTCCAATTATATTCGCAATTTCTTAGATAATCGTTTGTGTCTTGGCCAGCAATCTGGTTCTATCCTGTTCATCCCACGATCTGGAAAACCACCTTCGGGACCAGAACAGAGAAGTCAAGCCACAGCCAAAAGGTCACCCAGCAGCAAACCAGCAGGGAGCTGACAACACCCCCATTCCCCCATCCCCCACCATTCTCTCCTCTTCCCTGGGTATGGAAGGAAAGGATATGGTCTGGGGGAGAGGGTGGGACTGGTGAGAGTGAGAAGAGCACCCCCAGGCCCGCTGCCCAGATCCAAAGGCGCACGTGGTGTGGCCATCTTCACAGCCAAGGGCCCTCCCTTCCCCAGGAGAAAATCCCACAACTGTGCAACATCTGGATCCAACCACAGCCATGAAAGCACAACATCAAACGAGGGTTTGCTGGGTGACCCTCCCCGCAGGCCCTGGTCCAAGAGAAACTGCAGATCCTCCTGCTTGAAGCTTTCAAGTGTCACAGAGCCCCCGAGTGTGGGACCGCGCCTCACTCTCCAGACACAGATGTCCCCGCTCGAGCCGCTGCGGCTGCCGCCATGGGCCCCGATAACCCCCAGCAGGAGAGGCCATGTGCGACCCGATCGATCGCAGAGGCTCTGGGGTTTAAAGCTGGGATGAGGGGCTCCAGCCGTTCAGGCTGGGGGCTGGGGGGCGAGGGGGGACAGGTGGGCCTTTTACAAACGTGCCTACATCAAAGGTTTGAGCCTGCTCCGGCCCTGCCCCGGCGCCTCCGGGGGGACGACAGCAGCGATTTCCGCACATAGCTGCACGTAGGTCGGATCGCAGCCTGAGAACTTCTGGGGAATGTGTGTGGAGGGAGGGAAGGGGGGCTCCCCCAGGGGGAAAAAAGGGTAAGGGGGTTTCTCCTTTCCAAAATCGCCTGCCCAGACCCAGGAAAGCGGGGCCAGATGCTGCCTCCCTCCCTCTCTGCCCCCTGCGGAGGGAGAGCCCGGGAGGGGCGCATTCTTCCGAGGGGGGTGCGGGGGCAGCTGCAGCAGTGGGAGGGTGGGAGCCAGGTCGGGGATGGAGAACTGTGGGGGCGGGCGGGAGCGAGGCGTCTTCCCCAAAGGCGGGGAATGGGGATTCTGGGAGGCAGCAGGCTCCTCCCTGCCCGGGCCCCAGGCTCTGGCTGGTGTCAGCAATCAGGGGGCCACTGGATACTCTGCTGGTGAGGGGCATGGGTTAGGGAGGCACCCCAGATCCAGCTGGAACCCCCTGAGCGTGAGCAGGAGGTGGGCAGGGCTGTTGACACCACGTGGAGGGCGTTCTTTGGGAAGCCACGGGTTTGTTCTTGGGGTACAAGGCGAGCTTCAGTGAGCAGGGCTGTGGGGAGAAGGGGCACCATTTGCCTACCGTTTGCTCACAACGCACCCCTCTCCCCACGCACAGAGGGTGTCCCTGACCCGCTTCTTCCCCGTCTCCCCTGGAGAGGGTTGTGTGTGCACACTTTCCCGTGATGCCCTGGGCACAGCTCTGCTGTCCGATCTTCCCACGTTACTGCCTAAGGATCGATTGGTGGTTTCTTGCCTCCTCTGAACCGTCAGGTGCCTTGAAGGCAGGGACTTCCTGGTGCTCCGTGTGCCTGGCAGAAAGCAGGTGCGCAGGGACGCTCACCTGCTGCAGCCGGGAAGCCAGGGACACCCCAGCTTCCTCCAGCTTCCTGGGCAGCTCCTAGCTGACCTCTCCTGGGGGTCTCTGGGAGGACCCTGGCGGGCAGCACCTTCTCCCGCCTCTGAAATCTCCATGAGGCTCCTCTTGTTGGTCAGGTTCATTACTATTATTTTTACTTTGGGGTGGGCGTGACTTTTTCATGTCACATGAGACCCAGATAGTCTGAGCTCTCTGGGGCCCAGACTATCCCCACCCTGGACGTGGGCCCCCAGCCCAGCGTAAGGGAAGAACTCAGTGCAGGGAGGTCGGCTGGGGGTGACTGTGCCTGTCCTGTGAGAGCCAGGGTCTCAGTCTCTGATGATGCGGAAGCTTTGTCAGGGCCCTGATGGCCAAGCCTCCCTGGACTGTCCTGAGGGAACAGGGCAAATAGGACACCTGGAGGGCCCCCGGCCCCGCAAGGTGAGGATACAGGAGCCTGCAGGGCTCGACAGTCTGAGACAGTCGGTACTGGAGGGCCATGCTGTGGTTACAGAGGCCGTGGGCTTAGGGCAGACAGCAGAGGAATGGAGGAAGGAAGACATCCAGGCGGCATGCACCTGCTAGCCCGAGTGGCAGGGAGGACCTGGGCCATGGTAAATGGGGACTGTGTGCCCCCTCCAGCACCCACGCCAGCCATCCCAAACTAGGGTCTTACATGTTCCTCTGGTTTCTAAGCCCAGCCTGACTGATGCTCCAGCCACAACCTAACACCAAGCTTGGGTCAGTCCAGCTCGGCTTCTTCCCCTCAGGTCCTCCCCGAGGCTGGAGCTGCCTTTGAAGTGGATGGAAAGATTGGTGAGATGTGTGCTGAGCTGTGGAGGCCTTGAGCCCTGTGTTGGAGCCTGAGGTGTTGACACCTTCATTGTCAAAACTTGGGTTGAGGGGATGGCACTGTAGCATAGCAGGTTACGCCACTACCTGAGACGCTGGCATCTTTTATGGGCGCCGGTTCAAGCCCCGGCTGCTCCACTTCCAATCCAGCTCCCTGCTAATGCGCCTAGGAAAACAGGGGAGGATGGCCCAAGTGATTGGGCTCCTGCACCTGTGTGGGAGACCTGGCAGAAGCTCCTGGCTCCTGGCTTTAGATTGGCCCAGCTCAGGACATTGTGGCCACTTGGGGAATGAACCAGCAGATGGAAGACCTCTCTGTTTCTCCCTCTCTCTGTAACTCTGCCTTTTTTTTTTCCTTTTCTTTTCTTTTTCATTTTTGACAGGCAGAGTGGACAGTGAGAGAGAGAAAGACAGAGAGAAAGGTCTTCCTTTTGCTGTTGGTTCACCCTCCAATAGCCGCCGTGGCCGGCGCACTGCGGCCGGTACACCGCGCTGATCCAAAGGCAGGAGCCAGGTACTTATCCTGGTCTCCCATGGGGTGCAGGGCCCAAGCACTTGGGCCATCCTCCACTGCACTCCCGGGCCATAGCAGAGAGCTGGCCTGGAAGAGGGGCAACCGGGACAGAATCCGGTGCCCCGACCGGGACTAGAACCTGGTGTGCCGGCGCTGCTAGGCGGAGAATTAGCCTGTTGAGCCGCTCTGCCTTTCAAAACAAAACAAAACTAGGGTTTATTACACTTGAATACTGCAGGAGGCTGACGGGATGAGCAGGCGTCTCTGGGTGGCAAGGTGGTGGCATTGCTCAGTCCCTGGGGACACCATTCTCTGTACTCCTGCAGCACAATTGTAGGTGGCTTGGTTCTCATAGCATTCAATACTCAAGACGTCCCCTCTGCCCCCGGAGTTGTGAGACAGTAGGCCGCCCTTACTCAGGGTTATCTCTCTTAAAATTATTTCTTTAACGGGGTGGGCATTTGGCAGTGTGGGTAAGACTCCACTGGGAACAGGCACACTGCATACTGGGGTGCTTGAGTTCGAGTCTCAGGCCCTCTGCTTCTGATCCAGCCTCCTGCTAATGCCGCCTGGGAGGCAGCAGGTGATGGGACAAGCTGTTGGGTCCCTGCCACCCACATGGGAGACCCAGACTGAATTCCTGCTCTTGACTTTGGCCTGGCCCAGCCCTAGCTGTTTTGGGTATTTGGAGAATGTAACAGTGGATGGAAGGGGTGTGTGTGTGTGTGTGTGTGTGTCTGCCTTTCAAATAAGAAAATCTTTAATATAAATATAAAATAAATAATACCTGGGTGGCAGGAATCCAATCACTTGAGCCAGAACTGCTGCCCTCTGGGGTCTGCATTAGCAGGAAGCTGGAATACAGAGCGGAGTGGTGGATGGAACCCAGGCACCCGGATGTGGGATGTGGGCATCTCAACCTGTGTCCTAACTGCTAGGCCACGCCTCCACCTTGGGGTTCTCCTTAGCAGCCCACGCTGGTCAACTCCAGTGCAGGCAACACTTCAGGGAGGCATTGCCTGGGGACAGAAAGGGACCAAATGATCCCAGAGTTAAGTCCTCGTGAGAAGTGGACTCCAGAGGACAGCAGCGGCCTCTGGGAACATGGGACCAGGGAGCAGCGGGCGGTCTTAGGCTAGATCGGCAGGCAGGCTAGGAGTAAGTGCGCCCACGAGGGAGGAGAGCCATGCCAACCTTCCCCAGCTCCTGGCACAACCCCCATGCAGTGCCCGGGGGGGCCTGGGACTGCGCAGGTGTGCGGCTAAGCGGAGGTGAATCTGTGCGTCGCTCTGCACTCCGCGCTGCAGCTCGGGGGTCTTGGAGGCAGAGCGGCCCAGCCACGCTGCTTACACTGAGCGTGAGAATTTGCTGGAAGCAAAAATGGGCTCCTGACCCAGATGAGGGTCAGGGTCAGGAATTTGGCTCCTTCTTAGGGAGGTTCATTGTTTAGGGTGAAAAATAGCAACCAGGTGAGGGAGGGGAGGGTCATCAGGCAGGATAGATAACGCGCTCCAACTGCGCTTCCCGAAGCGTGGGGCCAAGCACTGGCGCCCGGAGCCACCCGGTGAGGAGATCCCCTTCTCTCACACGGCTGCTGCGGTGACACAGGTAACTTTTTGTCTTCAGGGTATATGACTTAGATTTTAAATTTCCCTAACTGGTGACAAATATTTATCCTTTGACCTTTTTTAAAAAAGGATTTTATTTATTTATTTGAAAAGAGAGAGAGAGAGATTGTCCATCCAATGGTTCACTCCCCAAATGCCTATGACATCCAGGGCTGTGCCAGGTGGGAGACAGGAGCCAGGAGCTCCACCAGGCTTCTCATGTGAGTGGCAACGGCTCAAGCACTTAGACCATCCATCTACCGCCTCTAGGACGCACCAATAGGAAGCTGGATCAGAGGAGCAGGTGCAGGACTTGAACCAGCACTTCGAATATGGGCTGCGAGCATCCCAAGTGGCAGCTCAACCTGTTACACTACAACAGCCATCCCCAAAGTAAAATTAAATAAATATTTAAGATTAATTTGTTTGAGAAAGAGAGAGAGAATATTTTCCATCTGCTTGTTCATTCCCCAAATGGCCACAACCACAACACAACCACAACAGCCAGAGCTGGGCTGATCTGAAGCCAGGAGGCTGGAGCTTCTTCTGGGTCTCCCACACAGGTGCAGGGGCCCAAGGACTGCACTGCTTTCCCAGGCCATAGCAGAGAGCTGGATCGGTAGTGGAGCTGCTGGGACTCGAACCAGCGCCCACATGGGATGCAGGCACTGCAGGCAGTGACTTTATCTGCAACCCGTGCAGAGCTGTTTTAATCAATAAAGGTGCACCCAGAATAAGAAAGAGTTCTCCTGCGGTGGCTGTGCTGAAAGACAAGTCTTGCTTGTTCTGTCATGTTTGTTTAAAGAAGGTCATCAGAGAAACAGATCCCGTGTTGTAGTCTGTAGTAAAATAGTATAATGTGATGTTGAAGCTGTGTGCAGATCGCCTCCTCTGGCTAGCGTGAGTTAACATCTTTGATGATACAAAACACATTTGCTTTTGCAGAGGGAAGGAGGGAGGAGAGGTGTGGAGGCGGTGTCTACACAGGCAGACCCAAGTGAAGAAATGGCTCAGTTGTCCAGGGAGAAGCTTTGGGTCTCCGTCTGGGTTGCCCAGGGGTGGGTGCCTGGTGTGGCCGTTTAAGGAACTGCCTGGGACATCCACGTGTCATAGGCACGTGCCAAGGTTTGTGTCCTGGCTCGGCTTCTCAACCCAGCTTCCCGCTAATGTGCACACGGAGAGGCAGCAAGTGATGGCTCAGGTCGTTGGGTCCCTGATGGAGCTGCTGGCTCCTGGTTTTGGCCTGGTCCGCCTCTGCTGCTGTGGACATCTGGGGAGTGAACCAGCCGGTGGGAGATGGCTGTCTCTGCCTTTCCAGTAGTCACGTGCTCTGCTCTCCGCTCGGGACCAGCTGCTCTGTGCACATACTTCCAGAGGATCTGGGAAACTGGAAGTAGTGTCCACGGCCCATTTTGGGGGTGGGGTTAGAATTAATTTCTTAGCTCGGTTTCTGGGTCATTTCCCTACCAAAATCAGTGTGATGGTCTAACAGCAGGAATCTGACAGCTCATAAATTACGTAAAACTATATTTTTCACAAAAGCAGACAGAGTAAGGTCAAAATCAACCTTCAGGGGCAGGTGCTGTGGCGTAGTGGGTAAAGACACTGCCTGCAGTGCCTGCATCCCATATAAGCGCCAGTTCCAGACCCGGCTGCTCCACTTCTGATCCAGCTCTCTGCTATGGCCTGGGAAAGCAGTAGAAGATGGCCCAAGTGCTTGGGCTCCTGCACCCACGTAGGAGACCTGGAAGAAGCTCCTGGCTCTTGGCTTCGGATTGGCACAGCTCCAGCATTGTGGCCAATTGGGGAATGAACCAGTGGATGGAAGACACCCCCCCCCCCCCCGCCTCTCCTCTCTTTGTGTAAATCTGACTTTCAAATAAATAAATAAATCTTAAAAAAAAAAAAACTTCACATGCAAACTTGTTCATAGCGATTATTAGTGAGCCCTGGTGAAGCACTTGCCCGTGGAGGAAGTTTCTGGAACTCTCCTTTCCTAAGGAAATGGCTGAGACTTGAGGCTCTGTCTCAGGAACATCGCCCGGCCCGCGTGGTGCGTGGTGGCGTCTGTGTCTCTGGGCTGGAGGCAGGTGTGTGAGCTGCGCGGCTGGGGCGGGGCTGAGGGCGAGGGTGGGCTGGGTGCCCCCCAGCCCAGGGTGCTCCCTTCTGGCCCAGGCAGAGGGCTCAGCACTCCTTCTCCGATGGAGAAGGCTGCAAACTGGGGTTATTAGGGGTTGAGACCATTTTCCCACCCTTACGGCCCTGATGACTCCAAGCCAAACTCCGGCAAGGGGCTTTCTCACGGTTTTAATTAGACAATTAATTTTTTATTGGTTCATTTGATTTCCAGAGCCGATTCCACTCGCCCTCTTGTCCTCCAGCTGCGAACAGCAGAGGGGAGACAGGGGCTCGCTGAGAGGCCCAGAGAAAAAGCCCTGCCTGCCTTTGAGCCGGTCTCCCCAGGGGGAGGGGCGGGTATCACTTCGCCTGTCGCCCTCAGCTTGTCCAGCCCCAGAGATGCTCTCCAGAGCTTGCTCCAGAGCCTTCTCCCAAGCTCTGGGCTAATTAGTAACACAGGGTGGGGGTGGGGCCCCGAGATCCATTAGCAGCCTCCCAGTGTTCGATCCTGGCCTGCTTGGAGGCTGTTTACCCTCCAGCCAAGGGATTAGGACGCTGTTTGAGTTAGAAGGGCAGAGAGAGGCCAGGGCTGGGCTCTGTCCCCCACCTGTTTTCAGGAGCTGGGATTAGGGGGCGGGGACACCGGCACTGAGCCGGCTGGAGAAAAAAAGGGAGAGAAAGCTGCCTCCCATCCATGTCTCCCTATTCAGCTCCTGCCTTCACTCAGGGTTCACCCCTCACAGCCAAATAGCAACCGGCTCAGAAAGGTGGGGAGGGAGGAGAAGGGTGTGTCTGCGGTTGGAGTACGGGGAGAGTCTCACGGAGGAGAGGAGGATCCCTGACCTCCCGGAGGCAGGAAGAGGCGGCTAGACTCCAGGCAGCACTTCCGCACTCTGAGCCTTGGGAATGGGTGGCTCCTTCCTTAGGGTTCCACGGTCAGGCAGCAGTAGGGTTTACTGAGCAATGCGGCTCCGAGGCCTAGAAATGGAGGGGACCGACAGGCTGTTTCCTCAGGTGTCCTGTTGGTGGGGACATTGTCACTCGTTGTTTCAGCACTTGGGCTGGGCTGGGAGTGCCTGAGAGCCACGCACGAACGTACAGGAGCCACACGGAACCACAGTCCCAGCCCAACCCACCAGCACCTGCAGGCATGGAAGTGGGCTCAGCCCGCTGAAAGAATTAAGTAAGCCGGTGGCTGACCGGCTTAGCACCTAATGCACCCACGCATCACGCACGGTGCCAGGGTTGGATGCCCCGGGCTCCGCCTCCTGACTCAGCTCACTGCTAACTCACACACCCTGAGAGCCAGGGCTGACACCTCTGGGTTCCTGCCCCGCTCCGTGGGAGACCTGGGTTGAGTTATAGGTTCCTGGCTTCAGCCTAGCCCAGCCCAGCCTCAGCTGTTGTGCGTGAACCAGTATATGGGAATTCTGTCTCTCAAATAAGATATTAATAAGCTGGAAGCCATCCACGGACAGGGCTCTGTGACCCTCCCTGCTCCCCAGCCTCCGCTAGTATCAAAACCACAGGGAATGGAGTAAGCAGGGAGCCCCGCCCCCACAGCGTGGGGCTGGGAGAGCAAGAACCTCCCTTGGGGGCCAGGCCCACAGGACCCGGAAGCAGGCATTCCATTTAATGGGTTGGGAGGCACGCAAGGATCCCTGGGCACCCCGAAAGCTCAGTGTGCAGAGTCCGGGCCTGGGCTTCGCCCTGCAAGCAGCTCTCTCCTAGTTCTCTCTCACCTTGCACCTTCCCAGGGTTCCGTGCTGGATGCAAGTGCGCCCATGGGAGGATAGGCCTCGTCGGGACCCAGGCCTGCCCCAGGTGGGCAGGAGGGTGGGTATTTAGGGATGCACGGAAGGGGTCAGTGAGGAGCAAGCCCAGGGTCCTCCTCTGATGTTCCAGGCTGGGAGAAGTGAATCCAGACACTCAGGGCTCCGAGCGCGGGGTGGGTTCCGGGGTGGAGGGGGTGGTGCTGTGCGTGTGCCTGGGGATCCTGGGAACAAAGGGGCCTGGAGGGCCCGCGGAACTCCATGGGACAGGCTGTGTGCCTGGGGAGTGGGGTGGCGGGCAGCCAGGGTGGGCGCAGGAGGGCTCAGGGGAGCCAGCAGCCAGCACAGCTGCCCAGGCTTCTGCTTGGAGAGGTGGGCAGGAGAGGGGGAGGGGCTGAAGAGAAAGACCCCATCGCAGCTTCTCCCAGCTCCCGGGCCCGGCAGCGCCTCCCCCTGCCCTGTCCCTGCACCCAGGTCTAAGATTGACGGGACTGCAGCTTCTCTGGGCCCTGGGTGGATTTGAATAATTAAGTCATCTGGATTCTTATGATTTACCATTTTCAATGATAAATAGACATTGCCCAAGCCAGCCAGTTGGCACAACTCTGGCTGCTAGTTACAATTTGTCAAGCTGCCAGCAGATTCATGTTTTATGCTAATGGAGAAAGACTCATTGACTAGGGGGAGGCAGTGACCGGGTCAGCTCTTTCCTCAGGCACCCCAGAGGTTGCGAGGTTGGCGGAGAGAGGCCAGGGCCCGTATGGATTTTCTCTGAGGGTCAGTGTAATTTTATAATCATTCAGAGGGCACACACACATGCACACATGTTTGTGTGTCATGTATGCACAGATACGTTCAGCTCCGTGCGCACCCACATGCCCCTCCACCCACCCCCATGCACCTGCACCTGTGTGCAGACTTCTGGGTCCAGGAGACCCGAGCCTGGTGCAGGCACGCTTGTCCACCGCCCTCGGCTCCCGTGCACACACACACACACCCTTGCCGTCACCTTCAGGTACGAGACTTGTTCACCCACACACCAAGATGGGAGAGGCCTGCAGGGGTCGCCCCACCCACCGCCGGGGCCTTCCTGGCTGCCACCCTCCTCGTGGCATCTCTTGGTCCCCTTCTCCTATTAGTGCTGAGGGGGAAGCAGTGGGCCCCCGGGGCAGTCCTGCTTCTCAATGCCTGGAGCTGGGAGACCCCGCACGTGGAAAGCCGCAGTGCAAATGAGCTGAATGCAAACCAGACTCTTCCCCCACTGGTTTATTTATCTTTCTGTCCACCACACATTGGACGTCCCCAGTGGCAGGAATCTTTTTGATACTCCTGGCAAACTGAGGTAGAGATAGTGTGCTCTGTACACAGTAGGCACTAAATAAATGTTAGCCAAATGAGCAGCTGCAGCGACTGCCTTCCGCACAGAGCAAATTGCAAATTGCCCGTTTCCCCTTCTGTTCTTCTGCCGCTGGGTCTGAGGGGCTGCAGAACAGGTGCGGGCCTGGGTGCAGGCCTCCTCTTCTTTGATGTGCAAAATCCCAGCCTTTGGTGCAGTCAGAGATGCGAATTTCCCATCCGCTGGAGCTGTTGACCTCCACATGCCCTCAACATGGATCAAGGAGCCAGGGAGCAGGCAGGTAGGAGCCAGCACCTGCCTTTCCTTCCACCCAGGAGAGAATCTCACTTTGCTTCAAGTTGCCTTGGGCCATGGCTGCAATCTGCGGTTCCTAAGTCCCAGCAGCTTCCCAGAGAAGGCTCAGGGACATGGGGAGCACCATTTATTCTCTCCGGCCCCACCCCTCCCCAGTGCGGGAGAAAAACCTAACGGCAGCCTGTGTGGCGCCAAGGCTGCGGCAGCAAGGCGAGCCCAAAGGCAGACGTGGATTCCAGGATCAGGCTCTGGGACGCAGCTGCGGCTGTCTGCTCTGCCCGCTGAGAGTCTGGAGCCCAAGCAGCGAGCTGGGTCCCCTCCTGCCCTGCAGTGCCAGGCTGGGACGAGCAGCTGTTCTGGGCACGCTGCCTTCCTCCGCCAAGGCTGGGACGTGCTGCTTCCCTTCCCGGCTGGGCAGAGTGGATGGCACGGGCCCGGCTGATCAAGGATGCTCTATGGAGAGAAAGCAAAAGCCAGCTTCTCACCCGAGGGAAAGAGGCCCCGAGATGCAGGGGGGGAGAACGCTCTGTTTATTTAGGAGCTGAGGCTCCGACCTGACGTCACTGACAACCCCTCCAGCCTTGGGACCACCAGCATCACCCCCCTCCCCCTCCCCAGGTAGCAGGAAGGAAGACTTGTCTTTCTGGGTGAGCCAAGGGGATGTGCCGATCACCCTCACAGCCGGTACAGAAACTAAGTGTCTGGTGGCAAAGCCCGTGCCCCAGTTTGCACCTCGTCTGTGTTAACTCCAGTATTTGATTTACATCCACTTAGCAGTGAGCTCCTGAAATAGCACAAGAGCCCCAGTGGGACTAGATGACATCAGAGCCGGGGGGGGGGGAGTGAGGGAGCCAGAAAGGAAGGAAGAGGAAGGGGGGCTCACGAGCAGGGCGTGCAAGCCCAGCCCCCTGTGCAGGCAAGGCTGGATGGAGTCCCTTTCCCAGCCAGTCTCCACATGACTCCAGTAAAGCTCAGGTGTGATCCTGTCTGCCTCCTCCAGGGCTTGCAAACCCCAATGCCAGGCTTCTTACAGGTGAGTAACACCCCTTCGGGCATAGAGGAGCTCCTGGGCCTGGAGGGTGGTTCTCTGAGGGCAGACATGGAGAGGACGGCTGCCCAGGAAAATTTTTTCTTTTCCTCCACGAGAAAAAAAATGAAGACACTCCCCTCAGTGGGTGGGGCCTGGCTCACCTGCACCCATGCAGGCATGCTAATCAAAACTGCAGAGAAGTTCTCCCCAGCCAAGGGTTCATGAGACAGATGATGCAACCGAGACCCAAGGTCACACAGCCAGAGAGCACCACAGAGCTCAGAGCAAGGTGGCCCGGTCCCTCCACAGCCTCAGCCAGCATGGAGGCCCTAGGGACTTCGAAGGAAGGGACCGAGCCAGGGAGAGAAGCCACCAGGCTGCCACCTGTTACAACCCCTCCCTCCAGGCTGCCTCTGTGTTGTGTGCCCATTTTGGACCCAGATCTGAGCCTGTCTGTCCCACAGCCTCAAGGCTGTGAGTCCTGATAGCTGTGCTGTGGCCCTGGCGATGGGTGACAGTGAGGGTTTGGTGGCCAGGGGCGGGTCCCACTGCGCCTCTGGAACTCAGTGCTAGCCCAGCCCCTTCTCCCCCAAGCTCCTCGCCATCCCCGCTCCTTTCTCTTCTCTCTGCACGTCTGCATTTACCTCTTGCTTTTCTGTCCTTGGCTTTCACCCTTTCTCTCCTCCTCTCCTCCCTTCCAGTTCCTCTCCTCTGCAACCTCCTTTCCGTGGGCTCTCTTCTCCCTCTCTTCCCTTTTCTTATTCCTGCTTTTCCCCTCATTTAAAAATGGAATTCCTTCTGCCCGCATCAATAGGCCTGCACCTTGCTCAGCCCTGGGGTTTCTCAGTGTTGTCCTCGCCCCCAGGGTCTCCCCTTTGTGCCATTTTTCTGGCCTCCTTTGTTCTGAAACCTCTCAGCAACAGGCCCCCACTCCGAGGGGGGGTTTTGGCCTGTGTCAGCCCAGCCACCCTGCTCATGCATTTGTTCTCAATTTCCCCCCCTTCCCCCCACAACTTGGGATGCTGTCTCAGGGCCCAGGAATGGGGCTGTTTCCCCTAGCTGGGCTGTTAGGGCAGGATCCACAGGTTCCCTACCACAGGCTCGGTGAAGCCTGGCCAAAGGTGTCGCTCCATCAACCCTAAGAAGAAAAGAAAAAGAAAAGGGAACCAACTCCAGAGATCTGTGGGATATGCAGGTGTGGAGGGTGTGGGGTGGGTATTGGGGAGGCAGAGCAAAAAGGACCAGATACGGCAAGGCAGAGGACCAGTTGCCTAGTAACTGGTGCCGGCTCTGAGCCTCCACAGCCCCGGCTGCCCACAGCGGTGGTTTTGGGATTGGGGATGCTTGAGGCCTTGGGCCAAACTTCAGAGCCTTGGGATGGGAAGGAAGAAAAAGACTCAGATTGTTTGCAATATCAATGGCCTTAATTCAAGGCTGGAATTCGGACAGTGCCTGACCGGTTCCAGGCAGTGCCACCTGCAGTCGTCCTAATGCTCTCAGCGAGACGGGCCCCATTCCTCGGCTCGCCAAGACGCAGGTGCAGCCGCTGGACCACGGGCAGAAAAACCTCTCTAGCAGCGAAAACAAAGGCCCCGGGCGGACCCGCTGACCCTGACCACGGAGGGCCAAGCGGCTCCGGCTCCTGGAGGTATGGACCTGACAACGACCACCCACCCCACTTGGGTATTTTCTCTCCTGGGATCCACAACCCCGCCCAGCCCTGTCCACAAAGTGGTCCAAATACACGGACCGACGCCTACGCGGCTCCTTCAGTCTCAGGTGCCTTAGGGAGGGGCCCGTACTGGAGACCTTGGACGCAGCAGAGGCTTCCGCGCGGTCACTGGCTCCAGATAGGGCCCCCTCCCCCATCCAGGGAAGCCATGAGCTCCTGTGGGTGCACCTGCAGCGGCAGGCCTCGGCGCCCCCAGAGCGCTCCCAGGCCACCCCGCTGGCGGCTCCTGCACCTGTTCTTTCCCTTGCCCCGGCGTCAGGCCCCCGGCTCAGCCTTGCCCCCTGAACCCACCCTCTGCTCCCGACTTTCTTTCCACGAGCCTCCCACGACTTCCATCGGGGATATGGGGTGAGGGGAGTAGGGGGCTCTTTTCCTGCTCTCCTTTGATCCGGAGAACCTAAGAAGATTGTGCTGGGGCAGGGGCGTGGAGGGGGCACCCCTTGGACTCCAAGTCAAAACTGAATTTAAAGAGAGAGAGAGACTTGGAAGCAGTTCCCTCCCTGGTGTCATTCCTAACCCAAAGGTCCCAGGACGGCGGGGGGTGGGGTGGGGTGGGGGACGGTCTCCGACAGAGGCTCTGCGCCTCCACCCCACCCCCACCCGCCACCCTCTTTCTGTGGGCATCCACGGAGACCCTCGGGGGATCTCCAAGCGTCTCCGAGGGCTTGCTGGGTGAGCCGGTTTGGGACTCGGCCAGGTTTTCCTCCGAGGGTGATCAGTGGGACGGGGTCTCAAGCAAACGCGTCCTTCCATTCTGCACGGGAAGCAGGCGCCCCTCTCTCACCTCCAACCCCTGGCCCCTCTCCATCGCCCCGCAGGAACTTTTCTCAAGTTCCCGCAAGTTGCCTGCGGGGGGGAAGAAGCAACCTCTCCCGGGCTCTTCGGGTGTCTCGGCCCCTAAGCCCTCCTTGCTACCCCAGTTCCAGACGTAACCGGTCCCCCTCCCCTACCAGCGGCCACCTAGTCCCCAAACTCCGGCGAGGAAAGCTGCTCGGACGCGGTGCCCCCGACCAACGCCCCCTTAGACTCCGCCCGCAGCGAGCAGGCTGAGCTCCGAGCCCGAAGGAGAGGCGGAGGCTGGGGGCGGCATTCTGGCTGAGGGCGACCCTCCCGGCCCCGGCTCACCTGCTCGGGGCGGACTCCTCTTGATTTTCATCCACTCAAAAGTTTGTTCTATTCGCAAAGGACTCCAGGAGCGGCGCGAACTTAGCCCTTGGGGGAGGGGACGGGTTGGGGCCCCCTGAGGGCGCAGGCGCCGGGTTCCGAGTGGGCCCGGGGGCGCCGTCCCCGGAGTGCGGCCAGGAGCAGCGAGTGATCCCGGGCGACAGCGCCGGCGCGCGCGCGCGGGGCAGGGGGTCAGGCTGCTGGCCCGGGACAGGGTGGGCGCTGCGGAGGGCGTGGCCAGCGCGCTGGGCGGGCCAGGAGCTGAAGGAGAGGGCCCTGGGTCCCTGGCGACGTCTCTGGCTTCCTCCAGTTTCTGCCCTCCCGGGTGTACCCCAGTCCGCAACATTCCCTCGACTCCTTCTGGGGCGGTGCTCAAGGCCCTCACTCACCGGAGGGGGAGGGGGTACAGAGCCCCCCCCCTTAGCCCCTCCCCAGCCCCCGCGCCATCCTCACCCCCCCCTTCCCTCCCCAGAGCCAAGGGACAGAGAATTGCAACTAGAAATTCAATCGATTGGTACGAGGGACCACGTGGTCAGAGGCTGGCCAATGACCAGGCCGCCCGGGATGAGCTAATAATGGAAGCAATTTGTAACTTTCAGTGGTTCTCCAGGCCTGGGTACCGGAGGGAGGGAGGCCGGCGGGTGGAGGTGGGGAGATGGGCACCCCTAGTCCTTCCGTCCGTCGTCTGGGGGCACTGGGATGCCGACCCCTCTTCGCCGTAATGCGAGGGCACCTGCAGGATCTGGGGCGCGCTCGTGTCCGGCGGCTGCGGCGGAGCCGGGTAAGCGGGCCCTCCCACCCTCGCCGCCCCCCACCCCTTCCAGGCACCTGTACCGACGCCTCCCTTGCAGCCCCTTTACACGATTCAAATCCGGTTCTGTTGTTGCTTTAGGAGAAAGGAAAAGATGTCGTTTAGTATTTTTTTTGCATAACCTGCTTGCGCTTTGGGGGGAAGTGAAGTTCGGACGAATTCAGAGGTGAGTGGTACTTAGCTCTTGGGAGCTCTGCTGCTGGCGGGGAGGAGCATCCCTCGCAGGCAGAGTCTCCCTGGATGCACCTTGCGTCGCCCAAGTTTTAATTCTCTAATCCTGTCCTGCTCATCTCCTTCCCCCACTCGTCCTGAGACTCCAGTGTTGTTGTTTTTTTTTTTTTTAACAAAGAATCCCTGCAGAGATTTCAAGTTTTTCCACTTTTCCCCTCCCTCACTGGTTTTTCAGCTGTTAACGAATCTCCAGAAATTTTTCTCTGTGGACCAGGGTTTTGTGTTTTTTTTTTTTTCCTTCTTCTTTTCACTGAATCCTCTTTTTGTTTTGTAAATGGATTTATTGTTTGGGAAACTCCACAGCCGAGCCAACAGGTCTCTTTTGATTAATTCCAACTTCTGTTTCAAAGAGCAATCTGCTTGGAAAGTTTTCTACGCTTTCCTCATTTGTATTCCGTCTCAATGTTGGCGTATTCAGAGCAATCTTGTTTTAAGTTTTTATTTGATCAACTTCACCGTCTTGTGCATTTCCTTATTCTTCCCAGCCCCTGGGCGCTGCTGTCTCTTCCATCTCAGAACTCCCAACTCCGCGCAGGGCTCAGCCTCCGGCCGGACTCACCTGCCTTCTCCCTGCAGCCGAGGGGGACGCCGGGAAGCAGAGAGCGTCCTCCTGGGGCCAGACCCTACGCTCAGGTTCCAGCTCTGGGCGCCTCCAGTCGGGTCTCTCAGGCCAGCAAGAGCAGGGAGAGCAGAGCTGCTGTCCAGTTGCTAAGTTTGGGACCAAGTGTGGTCCTCCCTGCTCCGTGCTAAGCAACTCTCCCACACACACGGTTGGATGTGAACTTCCAATCTGTCCCCTGAATCCCGAGAAAATCGCAGGTGGATCTTATTTCTCCGCTAAGAGTGACCAGAGAGCCTAGTCAGCCTACTGGGTCCCTTCCCTTGTAGGGGTGGGCTTGTGGAAGAGAGGGTGCCTGTGCCAACCTGCACCCCACCCCGCTGTGGGCAAGGCAGAGGTTGAGGGACCCCCTGTGGATCTCCAGCTTTGAACAAAGCAGCACCAGGAGCTGGCCTGGGGAACTCTCACTTCTGGTCGGTGAGGTTTGGCTTAGCAGAGTTTGGAGTGCATTTCAGCTTTGGGGCTTTTTGGTCTTCATGAAAGTGGTGTGTTAGGGTCTCCACCGATCCTTCACAGCTACGCAAAATAAAATTATAGGAGAAATTCGTGTTTCCTGCTAAGAGCTGCCTCCGGGGACTTTGTTCTTTTCACGGAAACAGAACCCAACCGGGCAGGAAGTAAAACTGTGGCTGCTGCCCTCGGTCCCCAGCCCGCCAGCTGCACTGACACTGACTCGCCGGGCACATTCGGCCCAGCCCCCGTCTCTGCTCCTCCAAGTATGAATCTAAATTACTATTAATAAGGGGCCCGCTCCGAGTTAATTGGCATTCAAAGAATTCATTTCAATTTGTTAATATTAAATGAATGCTCTGCACTTTAGCTCCCCGCCTCGCCCCGGATTCCCAGATGAGTGATGGGAAGAGCAGGCGGGCGGGGGAGTGAGCAGAGGCCTCACTCCCGCCTCTCGGGCTTAGCCTGAGCACTGCCTCCCTGGAGGTGAGCGGCCAGGCGCAGTGGGGGTCTGGCGGGGGAGTCCGCCCGCCTTCTCTGGTGAAATGCATCGTCGTCAGCGGGAGACGTGGAGGAGGAGGGCGGGGAGGAAGAATGGAAAGGTTTGGAGGGGCAGTGGCGAAGGAGGGGAGGGGGCTTGGGGGAGAGCCAGAGAGGGAACAGCTTTGGAGACCCAGGGTCGGAAAGTGAGAGTAAAACAGGTTTGTGAAGAAAGGTGTTAGCAGCCCAAACACATCTCTCTTTGGTAAGGGGGGGGGGGGCAGAGCAGAGGCATCACTTTCTGAATACCCTCCCTCAGCCCCTGGCACGTGACCTCACTCAGGAGGGCGGGGGAAGCCAGAGCCAAAGAGATAAAGTGAGAAATCACACAGCCAGAAAGTGGCAGCCTTTGATCTGCCTGACCTGGCAAATTTGCACACCCTTCCATGCAGTGTAGACCTGGGACCGACGGACGAGAAGGGCCCCCGACTGCCCGGCAGCTGCAAGATGGGAGTGTGAGTGGATAAGAGGGGTGTGAAGAGGCCAAGTGGGAAACTTTCAGTCAGGGAAGACTTCCTGGAGGAGGAGACTACAGATCAGGGTGCAGATGTGGGGTGGGGGGAAGTGAGGCTCTGAAGGAAAGAAGAGGAGGAGGGGACACATAAGGCCGAGTGAGGGCAGGCACTTGAATTCCACTGGCCTTGGGCTTGTCTTGCTGGCACCAAGCACAATTAGTTACCATTTACTGATGGCACCTGACGTGTCAGGTGCACTTGTTATTTAATGCTCACAGCAATCCGCACGAAGGGGCCCCATTTCCAGGCACAGGTAGAGTCGGGTTTTCTGGGCCCTGCCCTGCCCTTGCCCCCCACCCCCATCCCATGCCTGCTGTGTCCACTGGGGAAGAGGAGTAGGAGTGAATTCTCTCCAGGGGGGCTTCCGGGCCACTGGGGGGGGGGGTGCTGACCTTGGATGAATGACAGGGCAGGACTTTCTGGGCTGGGGGTCTCTCTTTCCCTTGCTCTGGGAAGAGGGGAGGAAGAGGATGGCTCAAGCATGGGATCAAGACTGCTGTGTCCGCTGACGCCCCTGCGGGCTCACCCACGAGGCTGGACCACCCGCCGGCCACTCTGCTGCGCCCGTCGCCTGGTGTGGCGAGAAGCCAGAGTGGGTATCGTGAGCCTGGGGACACCGGGTGCGTTTTCCTGTCTGCGCTATTTCCCGAGCTGGACAGGTGTGCATGGCGGAGGCCCTGGGATGGAAGAGAAATCGCTAGGAGGGGGAAGGCAACCCGTGGAGGAGCCCAGGTCTGCGGTGGAAAAGAAGAGCAGGGCTGCCTGCTTGTGGGACTGCCCCGCTCAGACTCCCCCGTGAGAAATAAACTCAGCTCTCCACATGCTGCGTGTCTGGGGGCCTTTTTGTCACAGCAGTTTTGCCTTCTCACACCGCAAGGACCACATCCGCTGACGGGATCCTTAGAGCAGCGGCATTTATTGAGCCGATGTTATTCAAAGACTCCCAGTGGAGGCCTCGTGACCCTCTGCACAGACACCTGTTCCTGTGGTTCCAACTCACAGACCGGTAAACTGAGGCCCGTGGTGTGGACACAGATGGAGGGTCTGGGTCACGATCCTGGCCGTGGGGCAACCTCCCTTCCCAGGACAGACGTGGAGGAGTTCCCTCTGCGGTCACCCCCAGGGCCTCGGAGCCCCTTTCCCACCCCGAGGAGGCCTCCGAGGGGCCGTGTGGGGGTCGCCACTGAAGGCTGTCTTGGAAGACCCCCGTCGCTAACCCTGGCCTGCAGATGCCCGACAGATTCAATCTGCCTTTTTGTAGATGAGGCTGGGGGAGAGGACGCGACCCACGTAGGCTCACAGACTTGGGTTTTTTGTCCGTTTTTCTGAAGCCAAGGTGAGTTGTCTCCCCATCGGATCAGGCCGGCTTAGCCAACTGGGAAGCATAGAAACTATCAGATCCGGGCGGAGGGCGGGGTGGGGGTGGGGGGAACCTGGGTCTCCTCCCATAATGCTTTGGGAAAGCCAAGCCACATTTCCTTGCCCTGCCCCCGGGGCCCCTGCTGCTGGCTAGCTGCCTGGGAGAGTCACCTCCCAGGGCCTGCACCTCTCGGCCATCCCCCTCCTCACCCAGATGGTCCAAGGTGCAGAGGGAAGGGAGAACTGGGTCCCGGAGCCACGGCAGGCAGGGCGCGCCCTCTGACTCCCCCAGTCCCTGCAGGCTCACAGGCTCCTGCCTCCCTGTGGGCACTTGCTAGTGGCCCACTGGGGAGGGGTGAGGGAGGCGGCCATAAATTTCTCCTATTTAGACAAGAAGACAGACTGTTTTCTTGTGCCAGAAAAAACACAGAGAGGGAGCTGTCAGGGGAGAAGGGACCCAGCCCTACACCTTCTCGGTCAGTTTATCTTGTGAGTCGGGCCCTGGGGGCTACCACACATTGCCTGCGAGAGACCAGAGACTGAGGGCTTGAGCTGGGGGCAGCTGCACCAGACAGGGCCTGGGCTGTGTTTCCATCACCGACACAAATGCTGCATCTCAACCAGCCCTTCCCCTTTGCTCTTTTTTTGAAAAAACAACTTTCTGAGATGGAATTCAGGTATCACACAAGTCACCATTTGAAATATGGCACTCAGTAGTTTTAGTCGTCACAGATGCAAACCAATGACAACCCTAGTAGAACATTTCCGTCACTTCCCAAAGAAACCTTGGGGGCCGACGTGGTGAAGTTGCTGCTGGGGACGCCCACATCCGGTTCCGGAGCGCCTGTTCTGGTCCTGGCTGCTCCACTTCCAATCCAGCTCCCTGCTAACGCACCTGGGAAAACAGGGGAAGATGGTCCAAGTGCTTGGACCCCTGCGCCTGCATGGGAGACCCAGGTGGAGTTCCTGGCTCCTGGCTCCTCCTGGCTTTGGCCTGGCTCAGCCTTGACTATTGTGATTATTTTGGGAGTGAACCTGCTGATAGATCTTGATCCCTTGCTCTCCCTCTCTTCCTTTCAAGTAAATAAAATAAATCTTAAAAAAGAAGAGTGCTTGCTTTGGCAGCACATATACTGAGGTTGGAACGCTACAGAGATTAGCTAGCCCCTGTGCGAGGGCGAGGCCCAAATTCATGAAGCAATTCATATTTTTATGTTCTTCAAGCTGTATATATGATATACGAAAACTGCTTCCTTCATATAAATTCAAAAATTTAGTAAAAGAGAAGAAACCTCAGGCCATTGGCATCACCTTATTTCCCACCCCCAGACACCCCGCCCCGGCTGTGAGCAGGCAGCTGAGCCGCCCTGTGCCCCTGTGGTCTTCCGGGCCTCTGCCTTGAGTGTTGTGGGGTCACAGTGGCCCTCCTTGTTAGCACAGTGTCCCCAGGGCTCACCCGCAAGGTGGCATTTATCATCCCCCTGTCGCCCTTAGGGGGAGAGACACCTGTTGTCTGCAGGGCCCACATTCTGTTTGTCTGCCCCTGATGGACGCTCAGGCTGGCCCCGCCTTTTCGATACAACGATCACACCTTCACACTTGCATCACAGAGGCTGAGGCTTTGGCAAGGCTGGGTGTTTCCGTGGGGGAGCAGCGCCGACATGCGGAAAGCCGGGCCCTGGCACGTGGCTTCTGTGTTGGACTACGCTGGAATTTCCCTCCCTCTGGGAACTTACTGAGCCGGGACTGTCCTCTGTCAATTCTCTCTCTGTTTTAACATTTTGATTTTTTTAATTAAAAAATTTGCTTTTTTGAGAGGCAGAGGGATGTGAGAGGGAAGGAGAGAGAGAGAGAGAGAGAGAGAGAGAGAGAGAGAGAGAGCGCGAGCACTCCCATCTGCTGGTTCACTCCCCAAATGCCCACAAGAGCTAGGGCTAAGCTGGGGCCGAGAGCAGGATCTGGGAATTCAATCTGGGTGTCCCGTGCAGGTGCGGGGACCCAGCTCCCTGAGCCACCATCCCCTGCCCCCCAACCCTCAGCCTGAATTAGTTGGAAGCTGGAGTCAACAGTTAGAGAGGGCTGTTGAGCCCCGGCGCTGGTTCTGGCATGGGCTGTGTGTGTCTTGGCCCCTGGGCCAAATGCCCACTGTTCTGTTTTTATTGTCACTGCTATCTTGGTCCTGTGCTGCACTGCTCAGCCCAGGAGTCTCGGATCCGGCTCCTGAGGCTTCAGAGACACCCTTGCTGAGTGGGTGTCTTCCCACTGGGGAGGAGTTATGGGTCTGCTCCCCAGGGACCCTCCTGAAGATAGTCTGTGCGGGCACCAGGGTCGAGGGGAGGCAGGACAGAGTCTGGGATCTGGGCCCCCGGCCTCCACCTCCACTTTAGTCTCCAGACACGCACTGAGCCCAGTGCATTCTTGCACCAGCCACAGCTGCTGCGCCTGCCCTCATGCCTTGCCATTCTGGGGGCCAGCGCTGTGGCGTAGCAGGTGATGCCAGCATTCCATATGGGCACTGGTTCCTTTGCAGTTCTAGTAGTAAGAACATTCCAGGTAAACAAAACCCTGCCAGGTTGTATAAGCTCTGTCATTGTTGAATGAACGAATGAACAAACAAGAAAGTGCTTAGTGTTTGTTCTAGAAAGAAAACATGAAAAAATCAAAGTTATAAGTCCCTCCCTGTTGCCAACATCACTTCCCTGTTCCTCTGAGAGAGCCGTATTCGGGTGGTGGGCAACAGTAGCTATTAATGGCGACCTTCACTGGGCTGGCCACACAGCGCCATATTTGCATATCCCATTGACGTTCACCCTCTGAATGAGAAACAATTGCTCCCATCTTGAAGATGAGAAAAATGGAGACTGAGTTTGGGTATTTATCTAAAATCACGTGTGTAGCAGCAAGCAGCTGACTTTTTCCCGGACCCTGGGATGTGTGTGTGTTTTCATTGCCATCCTTTGTGATACGTTCCTGGCTTTCCAAGGCCCCTGCACAGAGGCAGCTGGTGGCCGCCCCATCCCGCCAGGCGGCTCCCCTGGCAGCTAGCTGGCGTGTGGCCAGTTCTGTCTCGCGGGTAGACGGGAAGGACCGGTTTTGCTCTCTGAGGTGTCTTCCTCCCAGACCTAGCTGAGCTGCCCCTTGTCTGTGGGAGGAACCAGGGAGGCCTGGGTGTTGTCCACAGAACTGCCGATGTTGGTGAGAGGGGGCTTCAGCAAGGCAGATAGCAAAGCTGATGGCTCCCAGCCTGGCAGCCGCTGCCCCCCCCCCCCCCCAACCAGCCACCCAGGCCATCCTGACTTCAACTAAAAACTGTGCGGTGTTCCCATGCGCACCTGCATTTGTTCACCTCTGACAGCAAACACACATGAGCAAACACGAGGGCTGGGCACGCTGTGGAGAAGCCAGTTGCTGGGGCTCAGCCCCAGGTGTCCAGCCCCACCCTACACAATGCAGTGTGGGGAGGGCTTCCCATGACCCCCGACCTCTGCTAACCCCTTCCTCACGAGGAACTCCGCTGCTCCTTCCCGCCTCCCTACCAAGTGCGAGCCACTGTGAAAAGCTGGTGGAAGACACAATTAGCAGGAGGAGTTCATTCTGATGCCAACTTTTTTTTCATGTTACATGGAAAGTCTTTATTAAGAAAACCTGGAGGCCAGCGTTCTGACACAGTGGGTCAGGCCATCGCCTGTGACCCACACTGGACGACTGAGTCCCAGCTCCTCCACTGCTGGTTCAGCTCCCTGCTAATGCTCCCGGGAAGGCAGCAGCAGATGGCCCATGTACACGGACCCCTGCTACCCATGTGAGAGACCTGGACGGAGTTCCTGGCTCCTGGCTTTGACCTGGCCCAAACCTGTCTGTTGTGGCCATTTGTGGAGTGAACCAGAGGATGGACGATCTCTCTCTTTCTCTTTGTCACTCTGCCTTTCAAACACATAAATAAATCTTTTAAAAAAGAAAAGAAAAGGGGCCGGCACTGTGGCATAGCAGGTAAAGCCGCCACCTGCAGTGCCAGCATTACATATGGGTGCTGGTTCGAGTCCCAGCTGCTCCACTTCCCATCCAGCTCTCTGTTATGGCCTGGGAAAGCAGTAGAAGATGGCCCAAGTCCTTGGGACCCTGCACCCATGTAGGAGACCAGGAAGAAGCTCCTGGCTTCGGATCAGCACAGCTCCGGCTGTTGCAGCCAATTGGGGAGTGAACCAGCAGATGGAAGACCCTCTCTCTCTCTCTCTCTCTCTCTCTCTCTCTCTGCCGCTCCTTCTCTCTCTGTGTAACTCTGACTTTCAAATAAATAATAAAATAAATATTTTAAAGAAAAGAAAAAAAACTCTGCATGGTTAAAATAAATTTTTTGCACTAAAATAAACTCCTACTTAGAAAAAAATAAATTTTATGTGATAGGCAGAGAGATCGACAGAACTTCTGTTTGCTGGCCCCCTCTCCAACACCGGGGCTGGGCCCTACAGAAGCTGGAAGCCAAGAATGCAAACCAGGTTTCCCAAGTGGGTGGCGAGGACCCAAGTACTTGAGCTGTGACCACTGCCTCCCAGTTAGCAGGACCCCGGATCAGCAGTGGAGCAGTGAGAACCCATCCAGCACTCTGATATGGAACGCTTAACCCATTAAGCCAGGATACTCACCCCACTCACGTTATAAAAATAATTAAGGAAACCGAGGCAGAGAAGTCAAGTGTTTTGCCCGCAGCCTTGGCGCCGGCAGGCGGTAGAGCCGGGGTGATGAGCCCAGCTGCCTGGGCCGGGGTCAGGTGGGCTTGGCACAGCCGCCACCCGAGGGAGCTGGAGTTTGTTTATCTGGCACTGGCTCCCTTTCCCCGGCCTCCCCCAGTCTTTATGGCCCATTGGAAAAAGCAAGGCAGAGCTGTGGCTCCCCAGGTGCCGATCCTTCAGCTGCCTCCTTGGCGCTGTCACTCTCTCCTTCTGCCGCTTGCCAAGGGCTCCAGCCGGGAAGACCACAGACAGCCCGCCAGGGATCAAGGTTCCCACAGAGATGCAGCGGCTGTGAGCCATGAAGGAACGCACTGTTCCCTCACTCCCCGGTCGGTCGGTCGGAGCCAGCTGAAGCCCTTGTGCATCAGATCGGTGTGCTCAAAGCAAGGCCTCTGACCAGCTCCGAGACAGACGCAGGTGCCTGCAGGCGGAGGAGGCAGTGCCCAAGGGCAAGCTGGGGGGGAGGGGGCTGTCATTTCCTTTAGGCTTTACTTACCTGGTTACTTATTCAGTAACTTCTGATCACGCTCCCTGGAGCTCAGTGCTAGGTGTCAAGGAGGAGTGAGACTGAATCCCCGGCTACACCCTGAGCTGGAGAAGAGAGGGGCGTTGCTTGTTGCCATGTGAGACCCCGGCCCACCCCCTCCCTCCCCGGGCTGGCTTTCTCTCCTCCTCCCCAGGCTGCTCGGTGCCCTTGGCCACCTGCTCCCCTGGGCTCTTGCTGTGAGTGAGCTGAGGTTAGGGCTTGAATGACCTGGCAGGGCAGAGAGAGGGTGGGGGAAGGTGTTTGTTTCTCTTGCCTCCCCCCTCACCTGCCTGAAGTTCGGGCAGTGGCTCTGGTTTCTTAATCGCCAGGGCCGCGCAGGGGGACCCATCCCCCAGCACCCCAGCTCACAGCAGGCTTTGTAGCTCTGCCTCTGTTTCTTTGGGTGCTGCATCAGCCCTCAGTGGTTCCTTTAATCCTGCCTATACCTTTATTTATTTATCTTTAAAAGATTTATTTATTTATTTGAGAGAGAGAGAGAGGTCTTCCATCTGCTGGTTCACTCCCCAGATGGCCGAAACAGCCAGAGCTGCGCTGATCCGAAGCCAGGAGATTCTCCCAGGTCTCCCATGTGGGTGCAGGGGCCCAAGGACTTGGGCCATCTTCTACTGCTTTCCCAAGGCCATAGCAGAGAGCTGGATTGGAAGTGGAGCAGTCGGGACTCAAACTGGCGCCCATAAGGGATGCTGGCACTGCAGGCGACTTTACCCACTACACCACAGTGCCGGCCCCATTAAAAGTGACCCCCGGAGCCAGTATTTATGGCCCAGTGGTTGAAGCCTCTGAAGCCTCTGCCTGCTTACCATATGGACTCTGGTTCAAATCCTAGCTGTTCCACTTCCAATTCATCTCCCTTCCATTTGGTTCCACTTCCAATCCATCTCCCTTCCATCTGCTAGTTCACTCCCCAATTGGCGCTGATCCAAAGCCAGGATCCAGGAGCTTCTTCCAGGTCTCCTACGTTAGTTAGGTGGGTGCAGGGGCCCAATGTACTGCTTTTCCAGGCCATAGCAGAGAGCTGGATCGGAAGTGGAGCAGCTGGGTCTTGAACTGGTAACCATATGGGATGCCGGCATTACAGGCGGGCGGCTTAACCTACTGCCACCACAGCGTCGGCCCCTGCAGTGCAGCTTTGTTGCCGCCCTTCTCCAGGGCTCCCTGGAGGAAGGGGGCTTTGCACGGCGGAGGGAGACAGCGCCCTCCTGAGGGCTTGCACTAAAGGGCGGGCAGTCGCACTAAGGGCTCCCTTGAAAACAGATCACCGGGTGCTGTGAGAAGGCACAGCAGGGCAGGAAACCAGGCACGGCTGGGGACCCAGGCTGTGTCTGCCACTGGGACAAGCTCATGGGAGCCTCTGGCCCTCACTCCCTCCGGGCGCCTGATTCTACTTCTCAGACGGCATCGCCAGCTGGAATCCTGGAATCCTGGGTCCGCCCCTTCCGAGCGGTGGGATCTGGGGCAGGCTGCTTAACCTTCCGGTGCTCAGTTTCTCCAGCTGCAGGAACAGAGCTGGTGATGGCGCCGCCCCCCTGGCAGGGTTGTGGCCGAGGCCTCGTGAGGTCACCATCCCGTGGTCTGCAGGTGCGGTGCTGGCCGGCAGTGAGCACCACCAATGCATGGTGAAAATGGAGCCCATGCCCTCTCCCCATACCCCACCCTCTGTCCTCTTGTCTTCCCAGGGTGGGGAAGGGGGACACAGTCCCAGCCCTCCCTCCCAACCTCCAGGCATCACCGTTCTGGACAGAGCAACAAGAACATGCACTCGGGCCTCCAGTGACCAACAGAATGGGCAGGGATGTGGCGCAATGCGTATGTGCAAAATGGTCCCTTCCCCGCCCCGGCCCCCTCGGCTTCCCGGAGCTGCAGGGGCCCGGGAACTCTTGGTAACAGCACATTAAGCCCCTGTTTGTGGGAAGTTTAATTTAAACAGGAATTAGAGACGGCAAATGACTCTGGCAGCCAGATAAGCCATCCCGGGAGAGCAAGGAAGAAGCCAAGAGAATCAGGCGAGACTAGGGCTGAACCTGAATTCTGCAGCCCCTGAGCAGCCGGGAGCAGGGGCAAAGCCGGGGGTCCTGGGTGAAGAACCCCTGCCCCCAGGCTCCCCACCCGCCCCCTTCTCCCACATCCTCCCCATTCCCCATCTTTATTCCAAGGTCCACTCTGACTCCAGCTCTCCCCACCCCCCACCCCGTGGTTTAGGGGAGCTTTATTCCTCTATTAGTTTGTTTCTTGTCCTATTCTGTCAACTACCTGCTATCTAACCTCCACCTGCTTAGTGCAGGGGGCACCTGTGGTATAGTGGAGGCAGCCTGAAAGCTAAGATGCCCAGGCAAAGTTCTCAGGGTCTCAGTTTCTTCATCTGAGCAATGGGGGTGCGAGAGTCTCTCTAAGAACTTGTGAGCCCCGACTTGTCACAGGAGAGCTGAGGGACAAGGACACCCGGGGAATCTCGTTCTGTCACCCTATCCCTGCGTGCGAGGGGTTGGCAGTTTTGCTGCCTCCCCTCCACACACAGCCCGGGCCCAGGCTCCCACCCGGCCAGTAGACAGCTTGCTTTTTCCAGGCCTCCTGAGCCTGGCTCTGTGAGAGTGGCTGAGGGGTGGCAAAGCCCCAGGAGGTGGTGTTGACCTTGAACACCTGCTTCTCTGGGAAGGTCAAGGGGGATAGAGGGTGAGGTAGTAGGCCGGCTGCCAGAGCAGGTGTGGCCCTGACAGCTCACCCACAGCCCCTCAGTCTCAGAGGATGCTGGGGACACTGGCGGGGGTCTGGGCTTTGACCCCCAATGGCCTGGGGCAGCCTGTGGCTCAGGAGTCAGTGCCTGGCGCTGGCCCCGGCCCACGCTCCTTAGACAGAGGAGCGCAGTTGCCATCAGGGGCCTAGGGCCCAGCTGTGTGCCCACCTTGCCCGCCTGCCCCCTACCGAGCGTCTGGCTGCCCCTGGCGCCCCAGGCCTGCCCGCCATCTGGGCAGCTCCACCAAGAGCCCACTGCCAGGGGAGTGCCAGCGTTGATTTATGGGCCTGCAACCTTGGCGAGCTCGGGCTGTGTGCCCGGAACCTCCTCTGCTGTGGGAAGAGGCGCTCCTCTTAAAGAGACAGCGCTGAGGGCGGGGACAGCCAGCGTGGAAGCTGGGGGTTCCGGGGGCAGGGCTGACTAGGAAGGGCCCCCAGTGTTCCCCAGGGAGGCCCCCCTTCCCCATCACACACTCCTCCTCCGCAGATCCGGCCAGCGGTACCCGAGCTGTGCGATGGCGGTCTCTCCTCCTAGACAGGGAACTCCCTGAGGGCAGCCATGAGGCCTGCTCTGCTCGCCCTGTGTGCAGCCCCCAGCACGAGGCCTGGCACATCGCAGAAGCTCAGTAAGAACTTGGTCCGCTTGAGACCAACGTTGTGGAGCAGTGAGTTAAAGCTCCACCTGCAGTGCCGTCATCTCATATGCGAGCCACTTTGGGTCCCGGCTGCTCCTCTTTCGATCCAGCTCCCTGCTAATGCGCCTGGGAAAGCAGTAGAAGATGGCCCAAGTACCTGAGCCCCTGCACCCACGTGGGAGACCCGGAAGAAGCTCCTGGCTCCTGGTTTCGGATTGGCGCAGCTCCGGCCATTGTGGCCATCTGGAGAGTGAACCAGCAGATGGAAGACCTCCTTCTCTCTCTGTAACTCTAACTCTTAAGTAAATAAATAATAATTCTTTTTTCTTTTTTCAAAAAAGAACTTGTCAGGTCAAGGCAAGCATCGATAAGTGAGGGTCCCATGACCCGTCACAACTTCCTTTCCTTTTTCTTTTTAAGATTTATTTATTTATTTATTTGAAAGGCAGAATTAGAGAGAGAGAGAGAGAGAGAGAGAGGGAGAGAGATCTTCTATCTGCTGGTTCACTCCTCAGATGGCTGCAAAAGCAGTAGGCCAGGCTAAGAGCCAGGAGTTTCTTAAAGATCTCCCACCTGGGTGCAGGGGCCCAAGCACTTAGGCCATTCTCCCCTGCTTTCCCAGGTGCATTAGCAGGGAGCTGGATCGGAAGTGGAGCAGCCGGGACTCAAACTGGTACCCATATGGGAATGTGGCATTGAAGGCAGAGGCTTAACCCACCATGCCACAACACTGCCATCTGCCTTTTTTTTTTTTAAATATCTATTTGAAAGGCGGAGCAACACACAAACACACACATGCACACGCATATACACACAGACCTTGTTTATTTATTTATTTGAGAGACAGAGACAAACTTCCCACCAACTGATTCACTCCCCAGATGCTCACAACAGCTGAAGCTGGGAACAAGGAACTCAGTTCAGGTGTCCCACGTGGATGGCAGGAGCCCAGTCACCTGCCCACCAAAATGCCTCCCAGAATTCACATGGGCATGAGGATGAAGTCCGGAGGTGGAGCTGGGTGTGGAACCCGGGCACTCAGCCACTGGTTAAATGCCGCCCACTCCCCGGCAGTGTTTACTACACGCTAGGCTCTGGGTGCAGATTCCTGAGTGAACAGGGCGGGCATGACCCCTGAACTCAGAGGCTGGGACAGACCCAAAAAGTCGGCACACAGGTTAAGTACCTGAGTGCAAGGACAGTTGCTATGCAGGGGGCTGCGGTGGCCATGGGCAGGATGGAGTAGGAGCCCACTTGGTCAGGTGGCTGGGTGGCCGGGGACGGTGTCTCTGAGAGTAGGACGTTTGGGCTGAGGTCTGAGGGTGTGAAGAGTGGGCAGTAACAGGCAGGTGCCGCAGCTCACTAGGCTAATCCTCCATCTGCAGCGCCGGCACCCCGGATTCTAGTCCCGATCAGGGCGCCGGATTCTGTCCTGGTTGCTCCTCTTCCAGTCCAGCTCTCTGCTGTGGCCCGGGAGTGCAGTGGAGGATGGCCCAAGCGCTTGGGCCCTGCACCCCATGGGAGACCAAGAGAAGCACCTGGCTCCTGGCTTCAGATCAGCGTGGTGCGCCAGCTGCAGCAGCCATTGGGGGGTGAACCAACAGAAAAGGAAGACCTTTTTTTTTTTTTTTTTTTTGGACAGGCAGAGTGGACAGTGAGAGAGAGACAGAGAGAAAGGTCTTCCTTTTGCTGTTGGTTCACCCTCCAATGGCCGCCGCGGTAGCGCACTGCGGCCGGCGCACCGCGCTGTTCCGATGGCAGGAGCCAGGTACTTATCCTGGTCTCCCCTGGGGTGCAGAGCCCAAACACTTGGGCCATCCTCCACTGCACTCCCTGGCCACAGCAGAGAGCTGGCCTGGAAGAGGGGCAACCGGGACAGGATCGGTGCCCCGACCGGGACTAGAACCCGGTGTGCCGGCGCCGCAAGGTGGAGGATTAGCCTGTTGAGCCACAGCGCCGGCCAGGAAGACCTTTCTCTCTGTCTCTCTCTCTCTCACTGTCCACTCTGCCTGTCAAAAAAAAAAAAAAAAAAAAAAAAAGAGGGGCAGTAACAGCCTTCCAGGCCCCCTGGGGGTGCACAGCAGCCTCAGGGTAGGGGATGGGAGGAAGGCCCTTTTCCCTAATCTGGGAATTCCTGTCTCTCCAAGGCAGGAGGACCAGGGCCACTGTGGAAAACCCTTGGAGAAGCCGCGAGGCCCTCTCCTGGGAGTGGTTAGGAAGCATGGTGGGGATACCTGTTAAGGTGCAGCTTGTAGCCTCCACATCCGTATCCAGAGGCTCCACCCCTGACCCCAGGCCCCTGTTCACTGCGGGTCCCTGGCTTCCTTCCCCCACACGGGAGACCCAAGCCTGGGAAGTGAACCGGTGAGCAGGAGTTCCCTGTGTCTCTCTCTGCCTTTGAAATCAAATGAAAATAAATTATACATGAAAAGGGTTGCCAGATCTGCTGATGAGACCCTGCACCTTAACCAGATCTCCAGATCATTGGTGTGCATGTGAGCAGCTCCGGGCCAGACAGCACGCAAAGCATGCTGGGAGGCTGGCAGGAGGCGGGATGGGGGCAGGAGAGTGGATCTGAGTCGGAGATGGGTCTGAGGGTGTGCCTGTGTGTGTGCTGTGTGTATGCGTGTGTGCTCTGTGTATGCTGTGTGTGCCTTCTCGTGTCTGCCCTGTGTGCTGTGTGTGTGTGTGTGTGTGCCCACCCTTAAGACGGGGCTCACTCAGACTCAGAGCTATGGGCCCTGTTCCCTCCACGGGTGTGGAGCACCAGGGCACCTGCTTACCCCGCCCTTCAACACCCCTGCTTCCACCTCCGGCTGCCAGTCAAAGAGAATCTGCCGGCTCAGGTGAAGCCAGGGGAGCCCAAGCTCCTGACCCCAGGCAATCCATTTATCTGACCTGACTCTCATAAAGGCTCCTGATGAGTGCTGGCTAATGGTTATGAGCCGAGACCTGGGGATTTACGGCTGGGGCCTGGGTGGCCGAGGACAGGAACAGGCTGTGCGGCTGCAGCCGGGCGGCTGGGTGCAGACCAGGCTTTGCAGGGACCTCCCGGCCCCGCCCCCACAGCTGGATCACCCAGGTGCCCTGGGTGGGGGGGAGGCAGGCTGAAAAAAAAAGACCTCCAATTGCAGGTGGCCGCTGGTGTGGAGGGTGAGCGCTTGGGAAGCTGGCATGCCTGGCTATGGAGAGGATGGCGACGTGGGAGTGGAGTGGCCATGGGGCCCCCGTCCTGCGACCAAGCAGATCAGCTGTCTCCAGGAGCCTCATTTTCCATCCGCGCACAGGACCTGTGCCACCCTCTCTGGAAGCCACTCGGGCTACCAACTGGAGACGGGGTCCTAACTGCAGCTCTGTCGCTAACCTGCTGGGACCCCCTGCACTGGCTCTGCCACCAGCACAGCTCCCCAGCTGCCCCCCAAATGCCAACAGAGAGGAGAACCCCAAGTTCCTTTGTGGTTCTACTGAGGGCTCATTGGGTTGGGAACAAAGAACTGAGAGGGCCACCACAGCTTCAGGAGCCACCGTGGGGCGGAGGACAGGGCCAGAACAGCCTTTCCTGGGTGCCCTGGCTGGGTGTTGGGCACCGTGTTGGGGAATTCTGGGACAGATGGTGGATCAGTCAGGGGCCCCATGGCGGGGAGGGGCCAGCAGGGTGTCCAGGGGCCTAGCTGAGCCCCCTGGGCCCTTTGCACAGGTAGCTTGCCCTCTCCCGACCTGGGTAGATGCGTGTGCACACACACAGCAGGTGCACGGAGTGTGGCCTGCTCAGGACAGATAGGCAAATGGAGTAGAGAAAGGGTTCCTAACCCACAGTATAGAGCGGGGTCCCCAGCCCTTCCCCTGCTCAGGGAACATTCGGAAGCCAGTCACACGGGAGGCAGAGACAGGACCCCACCCAGCTTCAGAGAGCCCCCCTTTCCTGTGCTCTGCCCTTCCCTCCTTCCAGTGCCCGAAATGTAAAGCCTTGGGGAGCTGCCAGGCAGTCCAGGGGGTTCACTGAGCTCACGCTAGGAGCCCAGCATTGGGCCAGGGCCAGGGAGGGACATTAGACCTGTTCGGGCCCACGTGTCACAGCCTCGGTTAGACACACTGTGAGCAGATACTGGCAACAGTGTGTCAAAGCACCAGCAGGACAGGAGAGCAAGTGGCCCCCCTGTGTGGGAGAGGGAAACTCAGGAATGATGCTTTCTGGAATGCGACAGAGTAGCGGCCCTGCACGGTGCTGGTGTGCTGATTGCCCATCCACTCTCCACACACGATCTCCCCGTGGAACGGAGCAGTTCCCCCACGTGGACAACTGCTTCGGTTGTGGTTCCCACACTGTGCACCAATGGCGAAGTGGAGGCCGAGGCCCCGAGGCCATCTTTCTCACAGAGTGACCTGTTACTCTTTCTGGAGCCAGCACTTTGAGAGCAGGCCGTGGGCGGCTGGCGTGGGGCCTAGCGCGCCCCGGGGCACACCGGGCACCACGGGCGCAGGCGGGCCCTCTAGCCCGCGTCGGCGTGCGGCCTTAAATATTACCCCGGAGTTTTCAATTATCTCTTCTTAATGGATTTGCAGGGGCTCCTTCATCAAGCGCGGGGTGGCTGGGTGTGGGGGTGTGGGGAGCTCGCTGCGAGGGCTGGAGCTGGGAAAATGGCCCATATTTCAATATTAAAGCCCTTTACGATCGTCAGCAGCATGAAAGATGCTGCAAATAAAACGGGGCCGCCCGCGCCAGCCTCTCCATCTCGCAGGTTTTAATTAACGCTGAGGGGGAGGCGGCTGCGGGGCGGGGTCGGAGCCGGGCCTGGGCCGACCGCGGAGCCTCCTGGACCCCAGGTCCCGCGCGTGGGCCGCAGGGATTCGCCGGGCGCCGGCCTGTGTCCCCGCAAAGGCCGCGGGAGCTATCAGCAGGTGCGGAAGGCGGAGGGGTGCGGGGAGGAGTCCCGTGCAACTGAACCGAGACGGCTATTGTCATTAAAGGGGAGGGGACTCGGGGCCAAATGGCGGGGCTGACCCTCCTCCCCTTCCCCCTTCTAACGCGGCCTTCCTGCTGCCCCCTTCCTGGCACCGATCCGCGTCTCCCCGCAGCCCCGCCGCCCACGCGCGGGTCTCCACCAAGTCCCCGTGGCTGGCCCCTGTGGCCCTAGCTGCGGGGAGGCGGACTCGCTTCCTGTGCCCCGGCGGCCTCGGGCGCCGGTTCCGGGCCGCCTGCTTTCTCCATCACGGCCGGCCTCCCGGCGCGCGGAGCCGCGCACAGAAGCGCCTCTGTTCTGCGCTGGCAGCGGCCCGCCCGACAGCTTGCGCCTGAGCAGCAGACCCATCCGTCAGGCGGGAAAGATGGAGCGACGTCCGGCTGCCCGCCCGGAGGACTCCCCGGGGAGCCAGCTCTGGCCTTGGCCCAGACTCCTCTCTTCCCCTCTCCCCACCCCCAGCCCTGCCCCAAACTGCGGCTCGGTGTGTACCTCGGTCTCCACTCCCTGCACCCGCTGCGCGCTCCGTCGCAGCCACCAGGGCTGAGGCCCAGAGAACCACCTTCAGCCACGTGACAGAGCCGAACTCTCGGGTTGAAGACGGCCCAGGGGCCTCAGCGGACCCGAAGTCACATGAACCGATCAACCCTCAAGATTTAGACCAAGGACTTTAAATCCTAAAGAGCGGAGGGGTTAGAAAAATAAAACAAGTAAAAGACAGGGTCTCTCTTCCTGGGTACTTACAGGTACTTATGTCTCCTAAAGGGCCTTGCAGGGGCCAAATTCTCTTCTCATTCATTGTGCTCCGGAGCTTGCAAGCAATGAGATGATTCTATGTTAAGGCACACACACACACACAAAAGCTCCTTCTCTATTTTGGATGTATTTTTTTATTCTTGTCAGTTTGCCACAATCATCTATCAAGTTTGCATCAAATGCTGCATGCTAGGAGACAAGAACACACACTTAACCAAGTACCAAGTGCAAGTTAGACTATAACATAGTGGAAGAAGGGGAGATAGTGAAAGCATGCTCAGCTTAATCAAGGAGGACTGCCTGGAGGAAGAGAGACTGGCTCTGGAAGTAGAATGGTAATACGAACTTTAAACAAACAAACAAAAAACCACGGGTTCTAAAGTGAGACCGATTCCACAGTTTATTTTGGGTTGAGAAGCAGCTACTCCTGGTGACAACGTTTTCCCCGACAACTGAGGAAGAGGGAGGGAGATTTGTGCGATGGCAAGAAGAATTCAGGGTAGACAGTGGGATCTCCAACAGTGCCAGAGACTGAAGAGGGAGGGATGGAGCACAGCAGGTTGGTTAAACCGCCGCTTGCAACCCCAGCTTGAGTCCTCGCTGTTCTGTTTCTGATCCAGCTCCCTGCTAGTGCTCCTGGGAAAGCTGCAGAAGATGGCCCTAGAACTCGGGCCCCTGCACCCACGTGGGAGACCTGCTGGAGTTCCAGGCTCCTGGGTTCAGCCTGGCTCCTCCCTGGCCATTGCAGCCATGTGGGGAGTGAACCAGCAGATGGAAGATCTCTGGCTCTCCCTCTCTCCGTCACTCTGCTTTTCAAATACGTAAATCAATTTTTTAAAATAGCCTTGAGCCTTTCTGTGAGCCAGGTAGAGTTGGAGGTGCTGGAGACCTGGGAAGAAGGCAGACCAGATGCTGCCGTATCAGGCAGCTGTACGAAGGGTGCTGGGAGCTGGGTGCTGCTGGAGGGAAGTTCAGCTGCGGCGGGGCGGGGCACAAAGGGACTCGAGAGGCAACACCAGGTCCTGCTGGAAGGATGCCTAGAACTCCGGCGCCGACTGTGTGCCTGCTCAGCATCCTGCCAGGCTGAGCTCCCCGGGGACAGCAGGGTCTGGTCTGGCCGCACTGCCACGGCTCTTCCTCCAGCAGCGGAGAAAGCCAGAGAGGATCCATCTCCTGGCCCCGCAGCGGGGGGTGGGGGCGGTGGGTCGGGGGGCGGGAGGGCACCGTAGAGGGTCCTTCTCTCTCTCTCCCTCACTGATAACAGCTTTGAAACAAACCAGATTGTACATAAAAAGAAACAGGTGATCTGTCTCTCCAGCTGCAAAGAAAGAACTTCATGCCTCCCACCCCTAGAAATGTCTCCGCCTCTGGGGAGCTAACCAGCTCCGCCTGCCTGCAGCTGAGCCTGGAAGGCTGTCCTGGAGAAGAGAACAGCACGGGCGGAGGCCCGGAGGCAGGAGCCCCTGGGAAACCACAGGCCCCTCCCAGCAGGATGGGGCCATGGAGGAGCAGTGGTGGGGCCAACACGCCTGGCTAAGGGGTGGGGATGGGAAGGGGCCCCCAAGGGTTTTGTGGTTAAAATTGTGTCAATTTTCCCACAATATAGAAAGCAGAATGAGGGCTGATACGTAGCAGGTTAAGCTACCGCCTGTGATGCCGGCATCCCGTATAAGTGATGGTTCAAGTCCCAGCTGCTCCACTTACAATCCAGCTCCCTGCTAATGTGCCTGGGAAAGCAGTGGAGAGTGGCCCAAGTGCTTGGGCCTCTGCCACACATGTGGGAGACCTGGATGGAGTTCCTGAATTCTGACGTTAGCTTGGCCCAGCTCTGGCTACTGCAGGCATTTGGGGAGTGAACCAGAAGATGGAAGATTCTCTCTCTCTCTCTCTCTCTCTAAATCTGCCTTTCAAATAAATAAATAAATCTTAAATTTTTTTTTAAAAAAGAAAACAGAATGACTTAACATTCTTGTACCCAGTATCCAGACTTAAGGTTTTGCTAAGCTACTATTATTTGGTCAACTTTGCTCCTGGGTTTTCAAAATAAAATAAATCATTAGGGACAAAGGTGCAGCTCCCATCGACCCCTCCCCAGGACCTCTCCCCGCCCTCCCAGAGGCGCCCTGTCGGGAATTTGAGGAAGTTCTTCCAATCCATGTCTTTCTATTTCTAGCATTAGCCACGAGTCACATGTTGTATTGCTTGAGTATATTTTAAAGCCAACGGTTACGATATAATTTCCAACTTCAGTGGTTCACTCCACATTTTTTCAAAGATGTATTTATTTATTTGAAAGGCAGAGTTACAGAGAGGCAGAGGCAGAGAGAGAGAGAGATAGAGACACAGAGAGAGGTCTTCCGTCTGGTGGTTCACTCCCCAGCTGGCCGCAACGGCTGGAGCTGAGCCGATCCAAAGCCAGGAGCCAGGAGCTTCTTCCGGGTCTCCCACGCCAGTGGGAAGAAACTGAAGGGACCCAGAGAGTGCAAGGCAGGGAAGGCTGAGTGGTGCCCAGGACACAGAGACAGCGGAGTACAAAGCCAGCCTGCTGGAGGGCAGGGCCCCGCCTCTGCGTGACTCAGCTCCTGGGCGGGGTGGGTGCCCGCAGCCCAGTTGCCCAGGCAAAGGAGGAGGAGGAAGGTGTGCTAAGTGACTGCAGAATCATAGAGATCTCAGACGCCCACACTGCTGACCAAGCAGACGGACAGGCACGGACAGGGCGTACCGACCGCTTCCCCGGGGTTCGCCCTGGACCGGAGCCAGCGCCTCCATTCAGAACTTGCCCCCAGCTCCGGCTCTTCACCCGGGAACGCGGCTTTCTGCCCTGGTTCTGGGGCCAAGTTCTCTGACAGCCCCGCCCCTGGCCCGGAAGCCGCCCGCCCCTTCCTGTTGCCCTGGCTCTCATTCCCTGAACTAAGTAGGGCGGCTCAGTTCTGTCCTCCCTGTCTTGGGCTGGCTTTCCAGCTCCTCCGAGAGCTTGGCCTTGGAGTTCTTTGGCCAAGGGTCAGTGGCATTTCCCTACTCCATTACCATCTCCAGGGCCCCTTTCTGGGGGACCAGCGGGGTCACTTTGGTTTTGTGTCATCTGGCAGGGTAAGGCATGCTGGGAAAGGAGCAGTCGGGGCGGGCACTGTGGCGTAGCTTCTGAGTCACCACCTGCCAGCCAGAACCCCACACGGGCACTGGTTCCAGCCCCGACTGCTCCACTTCCCATCCAGCTCCCTGCTAATGCACCTGGGAAAGCAGCGGAGGGTGGCCCAACACCTGCACCCAAGTGGGAGACCTGGAAGAAGCTCCTGGCTCCTGGCTTCAATCTGATTAGCTCTGGCTGTTGCAGCCATTTGGGCAGCTGATGGACAATATCTCTCTCTCTCTCTCTCTCTCTCTCTCTCTCTCTCTGCCTCTCTGTAACACTACCTTTCAAATAAATAAATAAATAAATCTTTAAAAAAAAAAAAAACAGAAAAAGAAATGTTTAGGAAGAGCAGGAGTTGGGACTGCTGTCTGGAGGCCATGGTGGGCATGCTGCTGAGTTAGGCAACCCAGCATGGGCGGTGTGTGGCCCCCAGGGCCTTTTGGAGGCGTGGGTGCCCTGGGCAGGTTCTGGGCTGCGCCAACACAGGGCACCTGTGTCTGAAAGGGTTCCACTCAGCAAAGAGACCAGGATGGTTTGACCCCCTCCTCAGCCATAGAACTTTTTTTTTTTTTTAATTTATTTATTTATTTGTGAAATAGAGTTACAGACAGACAGAGAAGGAGGGGGAGAGAGAGAGTCCTTCCACTGGTTCACTCCCCAAATGTCTGCAATGGAGAGAACTGTGCTGTTCTGAAGCCAGCAGCCTGGAGCTTCTTCCGAGTCTCCCACGTGGGTGCAGGGGCCCCTTGGGCCATCTTCTACTGCTTTCCCAGGCCTAGCAGAGAGCTGGATGGGAAGTAGAACAGCTGGGACTTGTACTGGCGCCCAAATGGGATGCTGGTGCCCCAGCAGGAGGCTTAACCTCCTGCACTGCAGCGCGGGCCCCAGTGCTAAAACTTAAAAGATTTAAGTTATGGCCACTTTCCCAAAGTACTCAACTCATGTTAAGGGTTCTGTGTTGTAGTCTTTTGTAAAGTGTAAGTGTTCACTTGGTTGTGGATTAGCGGTTCAGCCAGTAATTACCAAACAGGAAGGGGTCACAGAGGAGAGCCATGAATTTAAACAGACACTTACTGCTAACCTGGAGTCACCCAAGTCCTGGCTTCTCCACTGCTGATTCAACTTCCTGCTGATGCGCGCTCTGAGAGCCGGTAGTGAGGGCGCCTGAGAGTGGGCGCCTGCCACCCACACGGGAGACCCAGCTTGGGTTCCAGTCTCCCTGCTTCCGCCGAGCCCAGCTCTAGTTACTGCAGGCATCAGAGAGTGAGCCAGGAGATGGGAGATCTCTGTCTGGCTGTCTGTCTCTGCCTTTCAAATAAAATGAAAATAAATTAAAGGTAACAGTAACCTGAAGATGAAACAGTGATAATACAGTGTGGTTATTTGTTTATTTTGCTCTTTTATGAAAAATTAAGAAAAAAGCTTTATGTGTTTGAAGGGCGGAGTTGCAGACGGAGAAATGGAGCTGTGATTCAGACCCAGGCGCTCCAGTAGGGGCTGCGAGCGTCCCAGGCAGGGTCCTCACCACTGCCCCGCTGTCGGCCCCGGAGAGGCTGCTCGTGCAGCCTGCAACACCCCCAGCCACAGCCATGGGCACTTGCACTGAGAGAGAGGTGCTACAGGTGTGGCCCCCGTGCGAGCCCCTTCTCTGCTTGATTTTTTGGTTACATTTTGCTGCCACTGTCCCAGATTATACAAAGAGTCTTCCAAGAAGTGCATGGAAAATAGGTATCACTTTAAAACCATGCATGGGTTTTTGCCAATTTTTGCACCAAAATAATTTTTTTTAAACTTCTGTGCCACACGCCTGTCCCTAGAGAGCTGGGCTGAGGTCTGGTTCTGCCCCTAACCAGCTGTAGAAGCTTGAGGGAGGCCAACTCTGCTGCTTGTCTGCCCGGTCACCCTCGGCGAGTCGCTGGGGCTCCAAGCAAATAGGAAGTGAGACCCCTCCCAGCACGGCACTGGGGGCTACGGGACTGAAGGGGAAGAGTCTGCTGCAAAGGGGTTTGGCCCGTGCTGGCGCTGCCGCATGCTCCCTATGGTGGTATCAGCAGCAGCGCCATCTCCAAACGCCGTGACCGTGACCATTCCAACAAGAGAAATGTGTGAAAGCAATCCTGGACAGTAAGGCGCTGCCTGGAAGAGGGGGCCCTGGAGAAGCCCCACCTCCGCCTTCCCCAAGGCAGCTCTGCTCCTTTCAGGCTGGGCATCACCTTCAACAGGTGGGCAGCAGGTTGGCCTGGAGATGAACGGCGCCTAGGGCAGGCGGAGGTGGGGGTGGGGAAGATGCGGGTCCTGCTGCTGAGCACACACACAGACATCCCCCCCGCCCCCTGCCAGGAGAGACTGCCAGGGTCTCTCCCAGGCTTCCTATTGGCTGCTGTGATGGCATCACTCAGCCAGTCTTCACGCAACGCCTCGGTGTGGGCAGGATGTCCAAAGACCACCCACCAGTGTCCCAGTGAACTGGGGTACGCCCCACCACACACAGAAGCCTCCCCAAGTCTCAATGATGTGGATTTTGTCTACAAGGACCCCAGGCCTCGACCCATGACTGCGTGTCCGTCTTCCCGGTGGGGCCTTGCCGGGCAGCTCGGAGTGGGCTTTCAAAGCAGATGAGCTGTGGGCAGGCTAGGGCGCCCTACCCTGGGCCTTCCCCGCTCAGCGGGCATCCCAGGCACCTCTTCCACTTTGGAAAGCAGGTTATTTATGGTTTATTTTTGACACCACATCATCACTGCCCAAGTTTCATCAATTTGTCACTGTTTTTATTGTCAGCAATTGCCCATAACTGGAGCACATTTAAAATGTCATTGATCTTGGTATTACAGTGTCATAATCTGACAGTAATAGGTGTAGCCGGCACAGGAAGCCCAGGCCCTGAGATAGATGGCATTCAGCACACCAATTATATCCTGTCCATCTAAGTGATAAAAGAGTACGGAGGAGGCATTCAATAGATAAATTAGATATCGCTCCCAATTACGGCCCTTTATTTTATGGAGTCATACGCTCCCCTTAGAAGGCTTTTCTTCATTTGGTTTGTGAAGGGGCGTTGCTTCACCCCAAAGACTGGCACCGGCCGCCCCACCTTGGGTTCAACCCCGGTCTCTCGCCTGGGCTCTCCCTGGCGCTCACCTGGGAGCCGCGTCGTCGGTGTGCAGAGGGAGGGAGGTGGCGGGGCAGTGCTCCTGTGGCTTGGGGGAGGGGTGTCGCATCAGGCCACAGGGAAGCACTGGGAGCCCTGGTGACCACACCAGGCAGGAGCTGTCTGACCTGAGTTCGATCCTCCAGTCCGGAACCCAGCAGAACCTGCAGGTGGGACAATGAGGGGTTTGCTGTGGCCAGGGACCGGGAGGAGGGTAAGAACTTCCCCAGTCCTTGGAGCAGGTGCTTGGCCCACGTTGGGTAAGAGGCTCCGGTTGGGACACCCACATCGCATGTCCCGGTGCCGGAGCTGGGGTCCTGGCTCCACTCTGAATTCCATCTTCCTGCTAGTGCACACCCTGGAGTTCCCAGCTCCCGGCTTTGGCCTGGCCCAGTCCAGGTCATTTCAGGTCTGTCCGTCTTCTTCCCTGAAAGCCTCTGACATAAATAAAATAAAATAAATTGTTTTAAACATTCATTTATTTATTAGCAGAGCAGAGTTACAGACAGACATAAGGAGGGACACAGAGAGAGATCTTCCATCCACTGGTTCGCTCCCAAGATGGCTGCAATGGCCGGAGTGGAGCCGAACTGAAGCCAGGAGCCAGGAGCTTCTTCCGGGTCTCCCATGTAGGTGCAGGAGCCCAAGCACTTGGGCCATCTTCTGCTGCTTTCCCAGGTGCATTAGCAAGGAACTTGATTGAATGAGGAGCAGCCAGGGCTTGAACCAGTGCCCAGATGGGATACTGGAGCTGTTTGTGGGGGCTTAACCTGCTACGCCACAGCACCAGCCCCTAAAAAAAATGTTTTTGAAGTTTCAATTCAGGAAGTGAATTCATCCATTCCCTCAACTCCAGACTGAGTTGACCCAGAATCGCCCAACATCCCATGCCCCTCTCCCCCCAGATCTGATGCCCTCCACAGCTCTTGCAACTCTTGACCTGGTCCTAGGCCCTGTTCCTCCACACCCCAAAGTCCCCTGGGGCCCCTAGAAACACAGGGGAGACAGCCACAGCAGACGGTCAACAGGGGTCCCTTTATGGAGCTTTGCAAGAGAAAGCCTGCGGGCTGGCGGCCACAGCGATGTTATAAAGGTGTCCCGTTCTGCGGAGGGGAAGTCGGTCCTGCAGCTGAAACCCGAGAATCCGGGGCGGGCGGGGGCCCGGAGCTGTCTCCCCGCGGCTCGGTGAGGACACCCCAAGCTGGTGATGGATGAATTTTTGGAGCAGCGGATGGCATTTCAAGTGAAGTGTTTATAGGAAACGAGTGTGATTTAAACAGCGGCTTGGCCGATAAACACCCGGCAGATGGAGGCGAGGGCAGGCGAGGAGTGGAGAAATCAAAGGCCCGGGGCCCCCTGTTAAGTAGCTGTCTGGGGCTCTGCTCACACACACACACACACACACACACACCAGCTTTGGTCTTAACATGTTTTTAAGAGCCCGTTATGATTTCCTCGAGGGCTGAAGTGGAGCCCCCAGCCGAGCGCCTTCCATAACTGTCCATCACCGCCTCTTAGCGTGGGGAGCCCTCCTCCCCTCTGCCCCCACCCTCAGAGAACTAGCATCCTTCAAGGAAAAGACCAGAGATGCGGGTGAGATTGAGGGTGGAAACCGTCACTGCGGCCCAAAGCGTGGCCCAGTCATGGCTGTTGCAGGCATCTGGGGAAGTGAGCTGGCAGATGGGAGAATCCTCTCTCTCTCTCTCTCGCCTCCTAAAAAATTGCGTTGGAAGCTGGAAATATCATTAAATAAAAACCTGTGGGGCTATGGCATCACCAAAGATGAGGAGGTTTAGCTGCGAAGGCCCTGGGCTGCATGCAGTGCCTGGCTCCGCGGAGGGCTTGGCTTGTGGTTGGGCTTTCGCCATCATCAGGACCAAACCGATCTGTGGGGCAGGACATGGCCACAGGGGCTGGAACTGGGGGGTCTCCTGGGAGTCCAAGGGGCACAGAGGGTGGCTTAAATATAGCGGGGCAGGCACAGAAAGAAGACTCGGGTGGAATGAGGGGTCCTAGAGGAAGAGTATGGGAGCCAGGGGCGCCAGGGCCCTGGGGCTGTCCCCTGGGACAGGGCTGCATCTCCCCCGAGGGCACAGTGGAAAGCCGTGGGCCGCACCTAGAGTAGAAGCCACTGGATCAGACGCTGGGAAGGACCTCCCGGGAGCCCCGCAGGTGGGAAAGGACAGACGCCATATCTCCTTCTCTGGAACACTGGAGCAGGACCCAACTGTGTGTGTGCCTCACCAGGCCCACGGAAAGCCCCGGGGTGGGGGTGGGGGAACTGTGCCTGGCAGCCGACCCCCCCACCTGCACAGCCTGCAGCCGCTGGCCTCTCCCCTCTCTGAGGCCCTGCCCCCCAGCTGGGGAGGGGACCTCAAGAGAGTATTCAGTACACTGAGATGCTCCCCAAAGCCTCAGCGCTCAGCTAGGCTTTGCCGGGATGTCAGGGTAGGAGCCGGGAGTAGCACGGATGGCTGTATGAGACAGTGGTGACTGCAGTTGTAACAGACAGGGGACCCCGGTGGCCTGAGGGTCCTTAGGGAGGCAGCGAGACTTACTTATCCCTGTCTAACTTTTGGTATCTTTTGAGCTTTGAACCCTGTGTGTGTATTTCCTATTCAAAGACAATAAATATGTAAAACAAAACAAAAGCCACAACAAAAATAGCATCAAAAATAGACCCAGAGAAGTGGGAACCGGTGTCTAATTGTCATCCAAGGGCGATGAGCTGGCTCTTCTCGCTCATGTGCATTGTCCTCCCATCGGTATCTCCATTCTCCAGGGGCTCAGAGAGGGGCACAGCTGGCTCTACGTCACATAGCATCTAACGCTAGCAAGGGTCTGCCCGCTGAGGTTTCCATATAATTTTTAAAGATTTTATTTATTGGCCAGCGCCATGGCTCAATAGGCTAATCCTCCGCCTATGGCGCCGGCATCCCAGGTTCTAGTCCCGTTCGGGGCACCAGATTCTGTCCTGGTTGCCCCTCTTCCAGGCCAGCTCTCTGCTGTGGCCCGGGAGTGCAGTGGAGGATGGCTCTGCATGGGAGACCAGGAGAAGTACCTGGCTCCTGCCTTCGGATCAGCGCGGTGCACTGGCCGCAGCACACCGGCCGCGGCAGCCATTGGAGGGTGAACCAACAGCAAAGGAAGACCTTTCTGTCAGTCTCTCTCTCTCTCTCACTGTCCACTCTGCCTGTCAAAGAAAAAAAAAGATTTAAAAGATTTTATTTATTTATTTGAGAGTTAGAGTTACAGACAGTGAGAGGAAGAGACAGAGAGCGGTCTTCCATCCAATGGTTCACTCCCCAGATGGCCGCAATGGCCGGAGCTGTGCTGATCGGAAGCCAGGAGCCAGGAGCTTCTTCCAGGTCTCCCACATGGGTGCGGGGGCCCAAGGACTTGAGCTATCTTCTACTGCTTTCCCAGGCCATAGCAGAGAGCTGGATTGGAAGTGGAGCAGCTGGGACTTGAACAGGCGCCCACATGAGAGGCCGGTGCTGCAAGTCAGGGCTTTAACCCACTGCGCCACGGCATCAGCTCCTGCATAGTCTTTTTAAAAATATATATATATTAAGATTTATTTATTTATTTGGAAGATAGAGTTACAGAGAGGCAGAGATAGAGAGAGAGAAAGGTCTTCCATCCGCTGGTTCACTCCCCAGATGACTGCAACAGCCGGAGCTGCGCCAATCCAAAGCCAGGAGACAGGAGCTTCCTCTGGGTCTCCCATGCGGGTGCAGGGGCCCAAACACTTGGGCCATCTTCTACTGCTTTCCAGGCCACAGCAGAGAGCTGGGTCGGAAGTGGAGCAGCCGGGTCTCAAACTGGCACCCAGCTGGGATGCCGGCACTGCAGGCAACGACTTACCTGCTATGCCACAGCGCTGGCCCCACGCATGGTCTTAAATTGCATCATTTCCAGGAAGTCATCCTTGTGCAGGGCACCCTCTCTGTCCCCCAATGGAGCCTTTATGTTCTCCCTTGCTGCTTCCCGCCTCTCAGCCATCAAAGCGGCTCCCTGGGAAAGCTGGACTTGCCTCTGATGGGCAGTGACTCCGAGCGAGTCATTTAACTCTGTGTGCCTGGTGCTTCAGCTGTAATTGAGGACCCAGACCTTCCTCCCGCGCCTTTTCAGTCATCCGTTTGTACAATGAGCACATATGCCGCACCAGGCACTGCCCTTGGCATGGAGAGCCCCACGAGACAATGTGTGTGAAGTCAGTACCGAGACACGCACGGTCACTGCCAAGGCCTCCTGCCTTGGATGCCCTTCTGGGTGGGATTCCTTCACACAGGTCTCTCCAAGCCACCTGACTCTCAGCCCTGTCCTGGGGCCAAGCACACATCCTGCCCTGGATGAACCGTTGGGGGGCTGCAGAAATGGCTTTTCTGTTCAGATAGATCCCAAGGGCATCCCACTGTTTGCAAGGAGGAATAATGCTGGAGTTCGGCTCTGGGTCTGTGGGATTCTAGGAGTGGCCACTTCTCTTGCTCTCTGACTTCTCAGAGTCATTGGTGGGAGCTGTCCCCGGCCCCTGCCTGGGTGAGCATCATGGGGAAGGTGAGGGGCTTGTGGCCTTGATCCACCCCAAGTCAAGGTGCAGCCGATGGATCAAGGCAGCAAGAAGGAGTCCAGGCTAGACGTAAGGAGGCACTTCCTGGTTGTCAGGAACTTGCAGAAAGGCTGTGGGGGTCAGACAGAAGCACTCAGACTCCGCGTCTTCTCAGTGCCAGGAAGATGCAAGCGATGGCCTGGCAGTTGCAGGATTCAGGGGTCCCACGATGCTGCGGAGCTGGCGGTGACCGCCGAGGGAGCCAGGAAGATGTCAGCCCACCCACGGCCCGAGCGCAGACCCCGCAGACAGGCCCAGGGATCCGGAACCAGAAGCCTGCCCAGCGCACACTTGCCCAGGGCGTCGGGAGCCTCACTGAGGGGGGTAGATCCTTGCCTGGGGCCAGCCCCAAGCTCAGGAAACCACAGCTGCTTTAAAGTCCTAGCAAAGCAAGCAAACAAACAGAAACAAAACAAAGCACATGGCATGGTGGTCCCGGGGCGGGTGTTGTGGCGCCAAGGCCTGGGTCGCGCACATCCTATATTGTAGGAGCTAGGAGTCCTGCCTCTGCCTTTGGCCCAGCTTTCTGGGTCTGCACACTCCGGAAAAGCAGTGGGGATGGAGTGCGCGGGTCCTCGCCACCCACCTGGGCAGCTCAGATGGAGCACCAGCTCCTGGCTTCAGCCCTACTCAGCTCTAGCTCGCTGTGGCCGTCTGGGGAGTGACCCAGTGGATGGAGAATCTTTCTCTGTCCCCTTCCTTTTCAAATAAATCTTTAAAATGTAAATAAATATGGGGCTGGCGCTGTGGAGTAGTGGGTAAAGCTGCAGCCTGAAGTGCTGGCATCTCACATGGGCGCTGGTTCAAGTCCTGGCTGCTCCATTTCCGATCCAGCTCTCTGCTATGGCCTGGGAAAGCAGTAGAAGATGGCCCAAGTCCTTGGACCCCTGCATCCACGTGAAAGACCTGGAAGAACCTCCCAGCTCCTGGCTTTGGATCAGCCCAGCTCTGGCCATTGCAGCCATCTGGGGAGTGAACCAGCAGATGGAAGACCTCTCTGTCTCTTTCTCTCTCTCTCTGCCTCTCCTCTCTCTCTGTGTAACTCTGACTTTCAAATAAATAAATAAATAAATCTTTAAAAAATATATAAATAAATAAAAAAGTTCCCAGCTATGGGCCCGGAAGTGCTTCCTCAGGGCCAAGCTTGGACTCTGCTCATGGCAGCTCAGCAGGGTCTCCCTGCAACCTGTAGCGTTTGTCCCCAGGGATTCAGGCCCTTGCTGTGAGGCCTGGCTTGTTGGCTGTGGCAGGTGGGACAAGCCTCTCTAGCGTGCGGGGGGGGGGGGGGGCAGGGCCCTCCCAATCCCCCCACCCCACATCCAGAAGTGGGCCGACTGTGCAGACAGCAAGGAGAGGTAAGGGGGAGGGACCCCTCCCCCCCCCCCCCCCCCGGGGAGAGTGGATGCGCAGGCCCTGAGCCCCCGAGCACAGAGCGTGCGCAGCTGCCGGAGGGCGGGCACTGATCCTGCATCATTTTGGGAGCCCCAGTGCCCCGTGCAGAGCAGATGCTCGGAACACGTGACCTGGATGAATCAATGAGCCAGGGAGACCAAGAGCTGGCCCCGTCAGCAGCTGGGGGGGGGGGGGGAGCCTTTGGAGAGGGGATTCCCCAACGCGGGCCTCAGTTTCTCAACTGGGGGGTTGCAGTGGGTCATCCCTAAGATCCGCCCCAACCCCCACCATCTGTGGTTCCCAGCCTCCTGCTTGCTCCTGTGTGCTTTTCTGATTCTCTCCCTTCTAGTCCTCTCCCACTTAACCCGGACCTTTGCGCGCGCGCGCATGCACGCCCCCGTCTGGGTTTCTTCCCTCCACAGCCACCCTCTGCAGGTGCTTCTCCCTCTCCTCCTCGCCGGGATTCCTCCCACCTCCGGCCTGGCGGCCTCTGGCCTGGGTCCGCCCCCGCGCCCCGCCCCGCCCACCATTCTAGCGCCCCGCTTCGTCAGCCTTAGACCCCAGAGAGCGGAGCTGGGAGGAAGAGGTGGGTCCTAAGGCATCCTCTCCCTTGCCCCCTGCAGGGGCCCCACGGAGGTGCCCCCAGCCTCCCCCGCTGCCCGCCCCATGCCGTCGCTCCCGGCCGGTGCCGCACTGCGCCCTCGGCCCGCGCTAATGCGATCTGGAGAGACCCAGGCGGGCGGCGGGCAGTCTGGCCCGGGCGTCCCGGGCGGCGCTGATGGATGGTCCCCTGACAGTAATCGCAGAATGAGGACGCGCTGGCGACGCGCTCGCCCGAGGCCCCGCTGTTTGGCGAGCCCGGGAGTCCCTCCCTCCACAGCGCCTGCCTCCCGGGCGCTCGCAGCTCCCGGCGCTTTGGGGGAGGTTAAGGTCCAGCTGGGGGCGTTCCCGGCCCTTTCTGCCCCAGGATCCTGGCTTGTGTTTGGAACCACACCCCCCAGCGACGCTTCTCCCTCAGCCTCAGTTTCCCCTGCACATGCGCCCTTCCCGGTCATTTTTAAAATCCTAGATGGAGTCTTGGGAACACAGGGGAAAATACAGAGGAAAATCACCACTCTCCCTTAAGTGGAAATCGATTTTTCTTTTTAGTTTACAGTGCTCAGGATAACGTGGACTAAACTACGCAGCTGAGTCAGAGCTGCGTGGCGGCTCCCGTCCAGGGTGAACGGGAGACTGCGTCTTGCTTTCGGCTAATAAATACATCGCAGAATAAGAGGGGGCAGGGTCCAGTCTGCTCAGATAAAGGGAGCTCCGGCTGCTGGCTCAGGCCTTTCCCCAGGCAGGACTCCTTCCCCTCCCCTCGCTGCCTGCCGGGGCCCACCTACCAGTCTCGGGTCGGCAGCCATCCCAGGCTAGGCTGGTCTGGGGCCAGGGCACATGCCCCCGGGGAAGAGGCCCCGGACAGGCGCCCAACCCCTGGACCACCTTCACTCCTCTAGCCCCAGGGGATCCGTGGGCCTGGGCATGTGGAGGCGCCAGGCGTTAAGGGTCCAGAGCCAGCCACTGCGATGCTGAGAGCACACCCAGACGCCTCCTCGCTCCCTTTTAACCTTTCCTTCTTCTACGAAGCCAAATTGAGTTAGTCCCGAGTTTTGATTTAATTCCCGAAATGGAGTCGTAATCTGCTTAGTGTCCTTTTTTTCCCAAGCCCTGGTACTGAAGCGTGTGTTGGGGAGCAGGGGGCGGAGTAAATGAGAGAGCGGCTCTGTGGCCCCTGGAGAACCCTCCAGCACCTCTCAAACAAAGCGCAGGAGACAAGGCTGCGCACGCGCACGCCTTTACCGGGCACCGGGCACGCGCCAGCACTGGGCTAGGCGCCGTCCTCAGGATTCTCACTTGCACAGCCACCTTTCACGTGGGCGCCATTTATGTTCCAACTTACAAAAGAGACTGAGGCTTAGGGAGGTTCCATACTGATGCCACGCCCCTCAGCTACCAATGAAATGGCAGAGCCCATCTTTGATTTTGTTTTAAATATTTATTTATTTATTTATTTGGAAATCAAAGTTACAGAAGGAGAGAGATGGGAGAGGGAGAGACAGATCTTCCATCCGCTGGATCACTCCCCAGATGGCCACAATGGCCAGGGCTGGGCCAGGGCAAAGTCAGGAGCCAGGAGCTTCTTCCTGGTCTCCCACGTGGGTGCAGGGGCCCAAGCACTTGAGCCATCTTCTGCTGCTTTTCCCAGGCAGTTAGCAGGGAGCCAGCTGGGAGGTGGAGCAGCCAGGACTTGAACCGGTGCCCTTATAGGATGCCAGCATGGCAGGCAGTGGTAGCTTGACCTGCTACACCACAACACCTGCCCAGAGCCCAGATTTCAAACTCCATAATCAGACACTGAACCATTTGGCTGTGTGGCCCGAGGCAAGAAACTTCTCCAAGCCCAGTTCCCTAATTTACAGATACAGATACTGACTGAGATAAGCAGCAGCTCCTCCCTTCATGGGGTTGTCCCTGCTGGCTGCTGCTGGTTAAAGGAGATAAGCACTCCCTTATTTGGGTGCCCCATTGGTTGGGTGGGGCTGGGCAAGGGATCCTAATGAGTGATGGATTGCTAGTCTTGCTGATAGGGGGTATCCTATATTGACAGCCTCCTGGGCACTGGCAATCCTACAGGGCAAAAATTGCTGTGCCTGTCTTACAGATGAAAAAACAGCATCGGGCAAGTTATGTAAACCGCCTGTGGTCAGCCTGTCACGCAGTGGCAGCAGAGTTCCTACACAGTCGCTGGGTCCCTGGACCCCAGGGCCTGCTGCTCTTGCCCCTGTGGTCACCAGAGCCTGGCCCGGCCTGGGGGAGGTGGGGGTGAGGCTCACAAGCTCCAGGCACTCGCTCTGCCACCTGTGACCGGTGAGCGTGAGCGGTGCTCCAGGTGAGCCACACTTCCCTAAAGGAACCTGCTTTCCCAAGTAAAGAAAGACACAACTGTGGGGGGGGGGGTTCTCCCACCCTCACGGGCAGTGCGGAGCCTCCCCCAGCCGCCACTCCCCCCTATCCCCAGTTCCCCTGGTGCTCAACTTCGTGGCCGTTAAATAGGAGAGGAGAAAGTTTGAACCAGGCATGAAATATTTATCAGTTAATTACAATATGCAGATTCTGTTCCTGGGGGTGATTTATCTTTTTGGAAATACAGGAAAAGATCCTGGAAGCTTGTATCCTAATTGCTCAGCCTATTATTGTAGCAAGCAGGTAGAAACTCTATTTACTATGTACCTACAAATTTTCCCCGCTACTGGGGGTGGCTTTCTCTGCTGCTGCCACTCCTGGTTTGGGGGCCATACACTTGTCTGATGTTAGCAGGAACTCCAAGAAGTCAGTTTGTCTGTTCCCCAGTCTCCTCTTGGGGTGGCCCTTGTCTAAATCCTAACGGGACCAGCTTTGTGGTGTAGCAGGAAAAGCCGCCGCCTGAAGTGCCAGCATCTCATATGGACGCCCACTGGACTCCAGGCTGCAGCATTTCGATCCAGCTCCCTGCTAAAGGCCTGGGAAAGCAGGTCCCTGCCACTCACATGGGAGACCTGGCCCAGCCCCGGTTGTTGCAGCCATCGGGGGAGTGAACCAGCAGATGGAAGATCTTTCTTTCTCTCTGTAACTCTGAATTTCAAACAACAACAAAAAATATTTTTAAAAAGTCCTCACAGCTGAAGGAAAGGAAATGGATGAGTGTCTGACATTCTGGAATGTCCAGGGACACCGAGCCTGAGTGACACCCTCGGCCACTGAAGAAAACGTTTGGTTGGGAGGGTGGCCCTGGGGGACAGGAAGCTCTCACCTCCTGGAGCACTTCCTCTGCCCCCATCCCAACCTGGGGAGTTTGGTGGTTTTTTTTTTGTTTTTTTTTTTTTTTTAAGATTTATTTATTTATTTGAGAGGTAGAGTTACAGACAGTGAGAGGGAGAGACAGAGAGAGGTCTTCCTTCCACTGGTTCATTCCCCAATTGGCCACAACGGCTGAAGCTGTGCTGATCTGAAGCCCGGAGCCAGGAGCCAGGAGCTTCCTCCCGGTCTCCCATGCGGGTGCAGGGGCCCACTGCTTTCCCAGGCAATAGCTGAGAGCTGGATGGGAAGAGGAGCAGCCGGGACTAGAACTGGTGCCCACATGGGATGCCAGCGCCGCAGGTGGAGGATTAACCTACTGCACCACAGATCTGGTCCCAGAGAGTTTTTTTGTTTGTTTGTTTGTTTTTTGACAGGCAGAATTAGACAGTGAGAGAGGGAGACTGAGAGAAAGGTCTTCCTTCCGTTGGTTCACCCCCCAAATGGCTGGTACCTCTGGCGTGCTGTGGCCGGTGCGCTGCGGCCGGCGCGCAGCACCAATCCGAAACCAGGAGCCAGGTGCTTCCTCCTGGTCTCCCATGTAGGTACAGGGCCCAAGGACTTGGGCCATCCTCCACTGCCTTCCCGGGCCACAGCGGAGAGCTGGACTGGAAGAGGAGCAACTGGGACAGAATCCGGCGCCCCAACCGGGACTAGAACCCGGGGTGCCGGCGCCACAGGCAGAGGATTAGCCAAGTAAGCCACAGCGCCGGCCCTCAGGGAGTTTTAAAAATTCAGATGCCCAGGCCCTATGCTAAATAAATTAAATAAATTGGCCGGCGCCGTGGCTCAACAGGCTAATCCTCCGCCTAGTGGCACCGGCACACTGGGTTCTAATCCCAGTCGGGGCGCTGGATTCTGTCCCAGTTGCTCCTCCTCCAGGCCAGCTCTCTGCTGTGGCCCGGGAGTGCAGTGGAGGGTGGCCCAAATCCTTGGGCCCTGCACCCCATGGGAGACCAGGAGAAGTACCTGGCTCCTGCCTTCGGATCAGTGCGGTACGCCGGCTGCGGCGGCCACTGGAGGGTGAACCAACAGCAAAGGAAGACCTTTCTCTCTGTCTCTCTCTCTCTCTCTCACTATCCACTCTGCCTGTCCAAAAATAAATAAATAAATAAAAATAATAATTAAATAAATTAAAATCTCTGGAGTGAGACTCCAAACATCAGTATTTAAAAAAAAAAAATTATCTGAGAGTCAGACACACACAGAGAGGTAGAGCCTCCACCTGCTGATCCACTTCCTAAATACCTGTAACGGCCAGGAAACGGGAACTGAATCCAGGCCTCCCATGTGCATGGCAGGGACTCAAGTACTTGAGCCATCACTGCTGCCTCCCATGGTGGAGTCAGGAGCTGGAGCCCCAGGACTCTGATACAGGACACAGGTGTCTCAACCAGCATCCTAGTCTCGGCCATCCTAGTCTTGGCCCTAGGACTTATTTATTTGAAAGTCAAAGTTACACAGAGAGAGGAGAGGCAGAGAGAGAGAGAGAGAGAGAGAGAGAGAGAGAGAGTCTTCCATCTGCTGGTTCACTCCCCAGATGGCTGCAATGGCCGGAGCTATGCTGATCCAAAGCCAGGAGCCAGAAGCTTCTTCCGGGTCTCCCACATGGGTGCAGGGGCCCAAGGACTTGGGCCATCTTCTACTGCTTTCCCAGGCCATAGCAGAGAGCTGGATCAGAAGTGGAGCAGCCGGGACTAAAACCGGCCCCCATATGGGATGGGATGCCGGCGCTTCAGGCCAGGGCATTAACCCACTGTGCCACAGCATTGGCCCTGGACCTAGGACTTTTCAACCACCCCCCCATCCTGCTTATTTACAAGACTGTATACGTTCTCTCTCTCTCTCTCTCTCTCTCTCTCTCTCTGTGGAAGCATTTCCTTCACTTTTATTGGAATTTGAAGAGCATCCCTTTCTCTCTTTATAAGAGCCTTCTGATATTAATAACTATCATTTATCAAGCTCTTGCTGAATGCTTGGATCTATGCAAATAAAATTTCAGCTGATCCACACAGCAACTCTCTCGGGTCAGTGGGCACTTCCACTTTATGGCCGGCTCAAAGAGCTGAAGTCATGTGCCCAAGGCTGAGCCAGCAGCAAGTGGCAGATCTGAGATTTGAACCCAAAGCCAGCATAGGTGCTGGCAGTCGGTGCAGCCACAGCCGGAAGGGTGCGCAGTGCCCACCGAGGGCTGGGAGTGGGAGAGGGGGAGGGACCTTATGTCAGAGGAAGGGGTCTTTGTGAGGCGAGTGTGGAGGAAGGCCCCGCCATGAATACTAAGGGCAAGCAGAAGAGAAAGGGCCAGAGGGGGCTGGGTGATGTTTAGCTGCTGGGGTGATTAATGGGGGTGAACGGAGGGTGAACCTCAAACCCTTCGGCCGGAGGTGCGGGAAGTGCTGTCCAAGAACAAGCGTGCTCTGTCTCCTGCAGACAGCCAATGTCTAGAGGCGGGGCTGGCAGGGGGACGCCAGCACAGTGGGTCCTGCCCCTGGGATCCCAAGGCTTCTTTAGTTACTGCCAAACAGCCACCCTGGGGACGCCTTGGGCTTTCCTACCTGCCTCCTGGCGTGCGGAGACCCAGGGGTGCGGGGGGTAAAAGGGCTGGGAGGGAGGACACGAGGCCTTTGGAGCTGGAGGGTAAGGGGCCTGCAGGGACCACCTGATGGTGAGGCACCCGGTGCTGCTGGGCTGGCTGGGCCCCTGGTGTCCCCCTGTAGCAGATGCGCACTTGGGCTGTGCTGGACCGGAAGCGTCCTCCAGAAAGGGTCGTGGAGCTCCACGTGGGCGAGTCTTCCAAAGCAGCCGCGGCCTCGGGGAGGGAAGAGGCCCCTTTGCTGTGTGAATAGAGAGTTGGAAACAAATTCAGGGGCCTCCTGCATGCCTAGGTTTAGGGTGTTGAGCTGGGTTTGAAGAACAGAGGTAAAACTGGGAAGGGCTTGCGGCCATTCGTTTGCTCCTCGGGATGCCCACACCCCATACCAGAGCACCTGGGTTGGAATGCCAGCTCTGCTTCCAGTTCCAGGTTCCTGCTCATGTGCGCCCTGGGATTCAGGTCACAGCTCAAGCCCTTGGGGCACCTGCCACCACGTGAGACGCCTGGATGGAGTGGCTCCTGACTTTGGTCCAGCCCAGCTTCAGCTGTTCCGGGCATTTACAGAGTAACCACCCAATAAATGGACCATCTCTCTGCCTTTCAAATAAAATGAAAATAAATAAATAAAACTTAACTCACCAGTATGTCACCTTAAAAAAAAAAAAAAAAAAAAAAACCACCTTGTGTGAAGTAGCAGGTTTGAACCTCTCCCCCCCACATTCCCGAGGCTGAGGCTGGTCTTTCTCTAGATTCAGCAGGGAGCTGCCTCTCCTGCCTCCCCCACCCCCACCCCCACCCCCGCCTCACATTTCCAGAGCTCAGGAGAAGAGGGGAGAGGGGTGATGGAGACTGCTCCAGCGCAGGGGCGCCAAAGGCAGGGATTTACTGTCTTATAAGGTTTAGTTTCATCTACTTGAAAGGCAGAGCAGCAGTGAGAGACAGAGACTGAGAGAGAGAGAGATCTTCATTCACTGGTTCACGCCCCAAATGTGCGCAGCAGACAGGGCTAAGCCGGAAGCCTGGAGCTACTTGTAGGTCCAATGTGGATGGCAAGTACTTGGGCCATCACTGCTACCTCCCAGGCGCCTTGGCAGGAATTAGCTGGATGCAAAGCACAGAGTAGCCTGGGGACTTGAACCAGGCACTCTGATAAGGGATGCAGGCCTCCCAAGAGGTGGCTTAACACGCTGTGCACAGCACCTGCCCCTAAGGTAAGGCTTTTTCCATGGAGATTGTCTTGTGGAATAAGACCAGTTCTCTGGGGCTATACAGATGTGAACCAACTAGCAGGTCCCACTTCCCCAGCCCCAGCCTTCTGAGGGACTGGTGTGGCCGAAGCCTGGGCCTCCCTGTGGGGGGCAGGTGTGTACCCAGGGGTCCCCAGAAGGGCGAGAGGGGCAGAATGCCCTTCTCTGATCCCCGAGTGCTTGGCTCTGAGGCCTGGGAGTCCTGGCCCTGAACCCACACCCCCGAGCTCGGGCCAGTGGACTCTGCTCTTGTGGTCTTGTTCCCAGGAGCCCACGAGCCAAGCCCACAGAACACTCCAGCATGTGGAGTGGGTCTGAGGGGCTGTGGTGGGCACAGACACGCTCTGAGGCCTCGGTTTGTTACGGAGGGGCGGAGCAACAGTCGCCATCCACAGTCTTGGTGGCGAATTGCTGATTCATAATTACTCTGGACTTACAGATGAGCCCAAGCGCAAGCCCAAGCCCGCAGGGAGGGGCATGGTCAGGGCAGGTGAGAAGGGGCCTTCCTGGGGCTGGGAGGTTCCTGGCTCTGCTTCCCAGCCAGGACCTGGGAGACACCCTTGAGCCCTCGGGGTCGCACTCCCTTCTCCCTCTCCTGGAAATCTCCTCTGAGGCCTCCTACTGCAGTGGACAGGGAGCAGCCCTTCCACGTGGACGCCTGAGCTTCCTGGTTCTGGAATTGAGGGGCTGTCTCTGACCTCCTCCGAAGCCACGTCTAGGCCATCAGTGCTGAAGGACAAACCAGCTAGAGAGGCCTGCCGACCCCAAACCCAGCTTGCTCCAGTCCCCTCCCCCAGGCTCACCCTCAGATATTCCCACTCCAGGGGATTTAACCTATCTCGTAAAAATGCTTTATCTGATTGTTTGAGAGACAGAGAGAGTCACCTCCCATCTGCTGCTCTACTCCCCCAAATGCCTGCAATAACCAGGAGCCAGGAACTTAATCCAGGTCTCCGGTGTGGCTGGTAGGAATTCTACCCTCGGAGCATCTCCACTGCTCTCCAGGGCCTGCATCAGCACGGAGCTGGAGCGGAAATGGAACCCAGGTACTCACAGCGCCATTTCCCACCCAGCATTCCCCCAGATGCACGGGGGGGGGGGTGTGTGTGTGTGTGTGCAGCTGTGTTACAGCTTGGCTGAGTGCAAAGATAGGAGCTCAAGGAGCCCCTCAGACCCTCAGCTCCAGGGGATCACCTCTCTCTCTCTCTCTCCATCCTGAAAGGAGCAGAGATTCCTTTTCTTCCCAGTCCTCAAAGCCTGGGCCACAAAGGGGCCTTATCTCCTGGCCATTGGAAGACCCTTAACCATCCTCCTCATCCTGGCATCACCTTGTCCAAAACGCTGGAAGGAAGAGGGACTGGACCATGGGCCAAGGGCATCTAGGATTAGAAAGCATGTCCGGCCCTAATTCTACAGGTTTCCTTCCCATCCCCCTCTTCATTTGCGCAAATGCACACAGGAAACTAAGCAGACCAGATGAAGGGACTCAGAACACGAGGCCCTAAAAATGCTCTGTCTGTCCGTGGAGAGAGGGGTCAGGGGCACAGCCCGTCATGTGGCTGCTTGGACACCGCACGCTGCGCCCATCCCATCGTGGGCGGCCTGGCCCTTGGGTTCCTGCCACTGGCTGGCTCCTGGCTCCTGGCTCCAGTTTGGCCCAGCCCTGGTTGTGGCTGGCATCTGGAGAGTGAACCAGCAAACGGAAGAGCTCTCTTTCCTTGTCTCTCCTTGTCACTCTGCCTTTTAAGTAAATAAAATAAATCTTAAAGGAAACAAAGTCCTGCCCAGACGCATGAGTGCAAGGGCACACTTGAAAAGCTGCCATCCAGGCAAGGTGGATGGCCAGCCTGGGGAACCAGGGCACCCCCAACCCTCAGCCTCCCCTCGGCTGGCTGCCTCTCCAGCTCACGTTCCATCTCAAGAGAAAAGGCGGTCAGGGATGCGACTAAAGTTACCCAGATAATTAACTGTGAAAGTACAGTGTTTTTTTCTTTTCTTTTCAAAATGCCACTCTTTTGGCCGCCAAAGAGGAGAGCTTCGTAAATCCCTCCCCCAGCTCCTTCCTATTCTCAACTCTCCTCCCAACACACATTCAATCCCTACCTACAAAAAACCCCCACACTAGCGGGGCAAACCTGCCTGTCCCACCTACAAACTCCGTCCCCCCCCCCCAATTTTTTTTTCTCTCCTGAGTTTCTGCTCTTCTCAAAAAAAAAAAAAAAAAAAAAAACAACGAAGAAGGAGGAATTTTCAATAGTCCCACTTGTCAAGCGAACACCATCTTTTAACCTTCAACAGCAGCGAAAGCCGTGTGAACTCTCGGTGAACCAAGATTGAAGTCATAAATCACGCGTACAAAGGCGGCTGCGAAGCTGGCGCGGGCGGCTGCACCTTTAACGCTTTCTGCGGCTGACAGGCGGCGGCCCAGCTAAAGTTCACAGCGCCGGGGGAGGGCCCGCCCCGCGCCCCCCGGCCCGGGCCCGGTCGCCTTCGCTGCGCCCGGGAGGCCCCCGCGCGGTGCCCGCCACGCAAAGGCAGCCAGGGCGTCCTCGCTCCCGCCAGCCGGCTCCCGGCCCCGCATCTCCCGCCCCGCCCCCGGCTGCACTGAAATAGGCAAATAGATCCACACGGACACGATCATTTAGCTTGCTTTGTCTTTGGCATTTTCTGCGGGACCCCGAGAGATGGCTCGCTCTCGCTCGCGCGCTCTCTCTCTCTCTCCATCTCTGTCTATGCAGGCCCAATTACCCAGATCCTTGGGGTTCCAGCAGGCTTTGAGTCATTGGAACCAGCAACACCTGGCTGAAACGCGCCGTAGAATTCAAGTTCCCTGTGGCTTTACCTCTCCTTTCTTTGAAGAGGGCTGGCGTTGGCCTTGGGCCGGGGGATGCTTGTTTTGGTGGGGGAGGAGCATGGAAAACCTGCCCACCAGGAGTTCGCGCTCAGCTCCCACTCAGGGTTCCCCGGCTTCCCCAGAGCCCAGAGCCCCGAGCGCCGAGTCCTAAGCCCCTTCCTCTGCACGGCCTCTCGGCCTCCTGCTCCCGCGACCGTTCTCTCCCTCCGCCCCCTGCCTCCTCTTCGGTTTAATTAAAGTTCAGCGACTCCACTTGCTTCTCCTCTCGTGGCGCTCGGGAGAGCGGAAGCCAGGCAGCCCAGCGGCCCCGGTGCAACCCCAGCCGGCTGCCGGAGGGGCCTGGGCTCGGCCGGCATGGGGGAGCCGGGGCTCTACCCCTCCGCCAAGCCGCAGGTGTGCGCTGGAGCGGGGTGGGGAGAACTTCCCGAATGATCGGGGCTGGGTAGGCGTGCGCTTGGCTGCCCACCCCTCCCCAGACCCCCGGGCTGGCCCCCACAAAGTTTGTGGAGGCTGGGTGCACCCCCAAACCCTCAGCTGACTAATCCGACATGACAAAAGCCCGTGATGGATTTGGTGTATGTTAATTCACAATGCCCTTTCCTCCAGAATTTAACTATAAGTTAATACACACCGGAAACCACGCGCATACACGCTCGTTAATGGGCTTAGGTATTAGCGAGTCCTAACGATGCATACAAATGTGCTCAGCGCTCCGTAGGCCGCTCAAGATTTATGGGCCTGGAGCTCTCTGAAGCTGTAAACAAGGGGAAAAAAAGGAGTAAGCCAGAGAGACTGGGGGAGAGAGACCGAGGCCTGCCTCGGCCCTCCAGGCCCGGCCAGAGAAGGGGCTCCTAGGTATTTGCCTAAGCTCCGGGCGAGTGGCATTTCCCGCCGAGGCCGCTGTGCGTCCGGGCAGGGGGTTGCTTGTGTTCGGGGCAGGTGGGCGCCCGCCTCGTCTGAACCTAGCAGGCATTGGTGGGCGTATGCGGGTGAGTGTGTGCTCTGGGCCAGCCGTGTCGGGGTGTGTGGGGGTGTGTGTGCACGCACGTGTGACCCGCAGGCCTCTGTCCCCAGAACCTGTGAACAAACCTCTAACAACCGACCTAATAACAATAAATAACGTGATGATGATGATGATAATAATAAAAACAGTAGTTAACAGCCCCTCCCTAGCAGGAAAACAATAAAAAACCGGAGGAGCAGGGGACAGAAGCAGCAGTGGCGACTACAGACTGTGCCGGAGGGGAAAACAAGGAAGAAAGTTAGCGTCTCCGTACATGCAGCCTCCTCCCCAGGCAAGGTCCGGGCCTGGGGCGCGGAGGGAGAGCGCGCCGGGAGGCCCCGCTTCCCTGCTGCTTTCTCGCGGCTTTGTGCGAGCAGGGAGGAGACCCCACGAGTGAGGGTGGCTGGGGGCAGGGAGGGTGCCTTGTGGATTCTCTGTGTGGAAGAAGAGGCCGAGCATCCAGGGGCAGAGAAGGGAGAGACGGAGGAGGCAGCCTCCGTGCTGGCCGCCCGGGCCGCGGAGGTACGGGGCCGGCCGGGACGCGGGGAGACGCGCACGGCCGCCCGGGAGAGGGGAGAGCCAGGCCGGGGCCCCAGCAGACCCAAGGAAACTTCCTTTCCCGGCGTCTTTAAACAAAAAACAAAAAAACCCAAGGGAGGAGTGGAGGTGCCTTGAATTTTCCTCCGCGAGGTTGGAACCGAGGCTTCGGCCAAGGAAGCGAAGCCCGCGGTCCCGGATCCTGCACTGTCCTTATCCCGCGCAGGTACCGGTTTCCGATCGTGGTGCGAATTTATTTATCTGGGGGCGGCGGGAGGCCGAGGTGCGGAGCGCGCGCGACGTTCGCGGGAGAGGGAGCCGGCTCGCAGTTTCCGCAGGTTCGGGTCTAACGAAATCCCTCCTTTAAAACGCAATTGTGCCAGCAGAACCGGCAACGACGCAGCGGAAGACAGAAAACACACAGCAGCCAACTTTGTCAAAGGAAAAGGCACCCTAAGGAACGCGCGTAAGAACTTGTGCAAGGCTGAAGTCCGCGCACGTTTCGATTGCCTTTTCTTCCCCCGAGAGAGCGGTGACCCCTCTGGCGCGGGGAGAGGCGAACTCCCTTTAGACCCGACTCGTGCGCCTCGCGAAGCGGGCCGCGGGGCCCCGGCCCTCCGCACTCCGGACGAAACGGCACGAAGGAAAACAGAACGGGTGACCGCGCGGCCGGGCGCAGGGCGCGGGGATCGGGTCCGGCCCGGGTGATGGCGCGCGCGCGCGCGGGGGACCCGCCAGGCACCAGCTGGCGACTCGGCTCGGCCTGGGCCTCCCCAGCGCGGCCTACAGCCCCCATGCCTCAGGATCCTCCGGCTCCCGGGCCTGGGCCCGTCTTCCCTGATGAGGGGGGCAAAGTGACCCAAGCCAGACTGTGCCTTCTCGGTTTTTCTCCTGTAGGCCTGGCCGCTCGCCTCCACGCTCAGCTACTGGGAGAAGGCCAGGCCGGGCTGCTGGGCTGCCTCGGGGCGGCCACTGCCTTCCACCGCTCCCTCTTGGGTTCCCGAAGTCCAGTGACCCCCAGCCCTCCTGGGGGTGGGGGTGGGGGTGAGGGGCAGTGACCAGTGTCCAGACCCCTCGGCCCCCTGTCCGGTCTTCAGGAATATCTCCGCGAGAAGCAGAAGAAAGGGAGGCGAGCTTGGAGCGGTGTTTACATCTCGGTCTCCCGATCCATTCACATCTGGAGGGTTTATTTATAACTCCCGCTATAACTCTCTCTGTTCCGAGGCACTGGTGGCTCTCTTGACAGACTGAGGTCTACAAAATATTGCTCTATCTCTAACCGTACCTAAATGTGCTGTGGTTGTATTTTCAGATTTATGCTTCAGGAAAATATAATTATTTCCATTGTATTTGTGCATATACAATAGTTATAGAAGCAGATTTATATATGGGAAAATATATGGCTCTCTTATAGCCATCCAGCTTTATGGACATTTGATACCCTGACAGGTTTATGTCTCTGAGAGCCATATAGATAAATGTATATCATTAGAATTATGTATCGGGAGAGAGATGCTTATTGATTGTGATATAGACTACTTAGAGCATTCAGTTACGGCCGTATATGGCTACAGAGATATTTCTATAGTATTATCACTATATATAGGCATATCTATTTATAACTACATAGTTGTAAAAATAGACGGAAGTAATTATCATTGTATATGTACGGGCCTCTGTCTTTCTCTCTCTCTCTCTCTCTCTGGAGTTACAGGCACTTTCAAAGGGAAGTCTGTAGAGATACCCATATGTATATAAGGTGCAATTATGGCACTGAGACCTAGGCCGGTCTGTCCCGGAGCAGGGGCTGGACGAGACTTGTTCACGGAGGCATCTGCGAAGCTATGTCAGGCTCTCTAGGAAATCGGCAGCCCAGTTCTTTACTTAGCGAGGGATGGAGTTACAAAGGGTGAACAGGGCATTGCAAGTCTCCAGGAGGGGAGGCTGTTGGAGGGTGCCCCGGGCTCAGTGCGCAAACAGAGCGGAAGAAGAGGGGTGAGCGCCCAGGCGCCACCGGCATCCACCAGGAGGCGAGAACCGGTTTCGCCTGGGCCTGGTGAAGACAGGTGTGGACAGGGAGCTTGCAGAAGGGGAGCCAGTGCATGGAGCCCCCACCCCACCCGCCACCGGGGGCCAGGTCTCCACTTTTAGTGCACCCGAGTCCAGCATTCCTGGCGTGGTTTTCTTGAACCCTAATTTGTAAGTCTGCAAGTATGGACTTCCGAGGTGAAGAGGGTTGGGGGGGGGGGACAGCAGACGGCGGGGAGCATACTTCCTGCTGTCTCTGAGCCAGGAAAGCGAGGTGAGCACGGTCTGAGAAAGCTCACTCCCCCCCACCACCGGGCCTCCCGTGCTCCAGGGGCTGATGTGTGGCGGGGATCCTGAGCCCAGGCGGCGATGGGGTGGGGACGCTGCCCGCGGGTTCGCCAAGGCCTCCCTTCCCACCTGCCCCTTCTCTGCTCCTTCTAAAGTTTCCCCAGCCGCTGCCCACCCCAGCAGAAAATGCCACCCTCTTCACTTCATTTTCTTTTAAACCAGGAGTCGTAGACATCTTTGCCGAATGGTTTGTGCAAGGCACTTTCCCGGGTCAGTCTCAGCAGCCAGCCAGCCTCCCCAGATCTCTTGGATGCTGGAAAGGAGTGGAGACCCCTGGGCTGGGGTTCAGATCCACGCGCCTGCCACCCTCCACACACCCCACAGGACTGGGAACTCCTCCAGGGAGGGCGCCCGTGCTGTCACCCCAAAGCTTGCCCTCACTGCACACCACTGGGGCCATAGGCAGCTAGCGGGCACTTGGGGTCCCAGGCAGGAGGAGCCCCTACCCAGGCATGGTGCCTGGCGTGTGGTTAGTGGGGCTGGGAGAACAAGGCATCCTGATCCAGAAAGTTGGGTGAGGGGTGGCAGGACCCTTGTCCCCAGTGCACCTTGGATTCTTAGCCGCGCCCCCCCCCCCATGTATGGAAGCTGAACTAAAGCCCGAACCCCGGGCTGTGATGGACCTGCCTGCTGGTCTGTGGGGCCCCCGAAAGGAGCCATCACTCGGTCCATTAGGAAATACACAAATAAAGCCAGAAGAATACATCAGCGGGAGACAGACAGCCGGGCCAAAGGAGAGTCTCTGTGCCTCAGGCCTGACTCAGGGACACCAAGCGCAGGCTTAATATTTTTATAATTTAATCGAACAGTTCGCGGTTTTTTTAACTCCAGAAAACTCACTAATTTTCCAATCCAGTAATGCCTCCCAACCAGGTTGTTTTGGATCTTTATTCATTTTTTAAAAGCACTTTATTTATTCGAAAGGCAGAGCAACAGAGAGGAGAGAGAGAGAGAGAGAGAGAGAGAGAGAGAGAGAGAGAGAAAGAAGTCTTCCATTAGCTGGTTCACTCCCCAACTGCCCACGACAGCTGGCGGTGGGTCAGGCTGAAGCCAGGAGCCTGGCACCCCAGCCAGGTCTCCCACGTGGCTGGCAGGAGCGCTGGTACTGGAGCCGTCGCCTGCTGCCTCCCAGGGTGCCAGGAGCAGGAAGCCAGTGGTAAGGACGTCCCGCTGTGCCACATGCCTGCCTCTCACGCGTTTCTTTTTTATTGTTATCATTTCCTTTTTGGTCTCTGTAAAACAGCTCCTCGGAGGAGTCTGGGGCCAGGCTGGCCAGGTGTGCCATTCCCGCATCGGGCGAGGACGCTGGTTTGCGGGGCACGGGTCGGCCTCTCCTTCTGCCGTCAAGGCTGAGAGTGAGGAGGACCTCCCAAATTTGATTCCTTTTCTCCCTAAAGATCCTTAGACGCATCCACTGTGTGTCCCGGCGAGGGACTATGGCCTAGGAAGGGAGCGACACTAAACCCAGAATCCCCTTCCCTAGTCCCAGCGTTCAACCATTTTCTCCGGAGTCCTAGCTCTCCCCTCCCTCCCTCCCTCCTTCTCGCCCCAGTAACACCTGAGGCCCAGGAGCAAGCTGCTGTTTTCCCTTCAGAAATGCAAGGAGACCCAAGTTCCCATATTTACATTTGTTTGCCCGCCTGCGGCTCCGGGCAGGTGCTGGGACAGCTCTGCAAACTCCGGAACCTGCCGGCTGCATGCTGCACGTGAGGACAGTCCCTGGACCAAAGGCAGGAAACCAAGAGCCAGCGGCCATTAGGACTGAGCCCAGAGAGCCATGCTCCCTTTCCTGGGCTGTTTCTGGGGCCCAGGCCCCGTTGGGGAGCAGACAAAACAAAGGGCTGGCTCCCTAGCCAAAGGCAGGACGCACAGCCCTGGCCAGTTGGATACCTGAGTCCTAGAGGCCGTGGTGCGCAGGTCGAGCAGCCCGAGTGCATGCCCCTTCCTGGCAGGGACCCAGTAAGGAGGGCGTTTCGCCCTTCCTCGGGGCCCCTGCTTGGGTGTCCAGGAGCTCTTCCCTAAACACGGCCCCTGCAGCCCTTGGCAAAGGCCTCGTCCTTTTTGGCTTTGCCAGAGCAGTGCCTTGCAGAGGCCTTGGGCGCTCAGGCTCAGCTCCGCACCCTTCCACCCTCTGCAGCGGCTGGAAGCCAGGTCTGCGCTGCCCACTTCCTCAGCTCATTCCCGGGGGCGGGGGAAGGGGTGTCGAGCCCGTGGCAGGCAGCAGCAGTGGAGGCCTTGGCCATAAGGGGACCCAATTCCCATCTCCAGTGCAAAGTTGGATGCCAGGAGCAAGTTGCAATTGCTGCAATAATCGCCATCCTAATAACAATAATAATTTATTTAGCATATCATTAGATGTGTATTTACTGTCTTGCCTCTGCTTTTTTACAAGGGTCTCCTAAGGAATTCTCACAGCACCCAGGGGAAACAATAATAAGCTAATTGCCACCCCTGCCTCCTCCCCTCCTCCCGTCCACAGAGTCACCTCTTCGTGCTGTGTGTGTCACACCTGCTCAATGCATTCTTCCCCACTCCCATTCCCAGTTTTTCTATCCCTCCGAGGAGGAATTTCTGAGGCCCGGAGCGACCTACTTTGTTGTGGCTGCTCTAAGGATTAATGTTGTTTTCCTGATCTCACAGCAGTATTTAGGATTGTGTGGGAGGAAACTTCCCTGCCGCTCCTTCCGGGGCAGAAATGGCCAACACAGAGTGGAGGGGCAGAATGAGCCAGAGAGGACTTGTGCGCCCAGGATGCCAGCACACCTGAGTCAGGTGCAGGGGTGTGGCCAGTCGTGCAGGTGCAACACCCACCGCTGGGGCCTGCAGACCTTCCAGGTCAGGCCTCAGAGGCGGCAGGTCCCACACGGCTCGCTGGCCTCTTGGCAATGGAAAGAAAGAGGGAGGAAGGGAGGGAGGAAGGAAGACCTTCGTGTATATTTACATAAATAGTCACACACGTATCAGGGTACTTCAGAAACTTCATGAAAAATGGACTTAAAGGATATTTTAGGGGCTGGTGCTGTGGCATAGTGGGTTAAGCATATACCTGTGGCGCAAGCATCCCATATGGGCACTGGTTCAAGTCCTAGCTACTCCACTTCCCATCCAGCTCTCTGCTATGGCCTGGGAAAGCAGTGGAAGATGGCCCAAGTGCTTGGGCCTCTGCACCCGCGTGGGAGACCTGGAAGAAGCTCCTGGCTCCTGGCTTCAGATCGACACAGCTCCAGCTGTTGCAGCTATTTGGGGAATGAACCAGCGGATGGGAGACCTTTCTCTCTGTCTCTCCCTCTGTCTGTAACTATGCCTCCCTAGTAAATAAATCTTTAAAAAAAGATATTTTGGTGCAGAAAATTTGAAATCCATGCATATGAGAAATCTTCAAAAAATCCAGAGAAATGCATATTGTGAAAAAACTATATATGGATTTCAAAGTTTTTTGCACTAAAATCAAGGTTTTTTTATTTAAAGATTTTTATTTATTTGAAGGGCAGAGAGAGAGAGAGAGAGAGAGCGCGCGCGTGCTCTTCAACTCTTCCATCTGCTGGCTCACTTCCCAAATGCCCACAGCAGCCAGGGCTGGGCCGGGCCAAAGCCGGGAACCAGGAACTCCCTCTGGGTCTCCCACATGGGTGGCAGAGACTCAAGCACTCGGGCCATCATCCACTGCCTCATAGGAGATTAGCAGGAAACTGAATTGGAAACACAGAGCAACTGGGACTTGAACCAGGCACTCTGATATGGGAGACAGGTGTCCAGCTTGCTGTGCCCCACCATCTGCCCCACAAATTCAATGTTTTAATTCCATTTTTCCATGAAGTTTTGGAAGTCTCCTTCTATTTTGTCTTGAGTAAATGAAACAATGGTTATACTTTTAAAGACTACTCATTTCTTTGCACTTTTAAACATAAACTCGTAACTTCTTGGGGATTACATTTAACACTCAAGGCAGGTGTGTTTCTGGATGACAAATGCTGGGTGGACCTAACCCTCTGGACTCCCAGTCGTCCACAGGGCCTGCTCTTTTTTTTTTTTTTTTTTTTTTTTCCTGACAGGCAGAGTGGATAGTGAGAGAGAGAGACAGAGAGAAAGGTCTTCCTTTTTGCCGTTGGTTCACTCTCCAATGGCCGCTGCGGCCGGCACATCTCGCTGATCTGAAGCCAGGAGCCAGGTGCTTCTCCTGATCTCCCATGCGGGTGCAGGGCCCAAGCACTTGGGCCATCCTCCACTGCCTTCCCGGGCCATAGCAGAGAGCTGGACTGGAAGAGGGGCAACCGGGATAGAATCTGGCGCCCCGACCGGGACTAGAACCCGGTATGCCAGTGCCATAAGGCGGAGGATTAGCCTGTTAAGCCACGGCGCCGGCCACAGGGCCTGCTCTTAAGCACTCTTTTGCTTGACTTCAACCCGGAGCAGAAGCCTGGGGCTGCTGTCTTGGTCGGAGACCATGCTGCTAGGCCTGGATGTGGCTGCTCAGAATCCCCAGACACTAGGATCAGTCTCCACCTCTCTGCCCCAGCACCTAACTCCCTGCTAGGAGGAAGCGCATGTGGGCTGGAAGGTACAAGAGCCAGAGAGTCAATATCAACGAGAACTGGCAGTTAGAAGTGAACCTGCTTCTTAGCTGCCTAAGCCACAGGTGGGTCCCATCCCCACTTGCTGGCCCATCCTCTTTTGCTTCCCCCATGTCTTCCTGTAGTGCATACGTTCCACTGCAGGCCTCCTGGAAGGAAGAGGCGTGTGCCTTTACTAACCCCAGTCCTGGCATGGGAGAGCCGTGAAGACACCTCTGCTTGGACACCCACACTCCACGTCCGGGTGCTTGGACACCAGCCCTGGCTCTGCTGGTTTCCTACTGCCGTGCGGTGGGAGGTAGCAGGTGATGGAGCAACTCATGTGCCACACACGTGGGAGTCTCAGATTGGATTCCAAGCTCGGCATGGCCCCGTCCTGGCTGCTGCTGCTATTTGAGGAGTGAACCAATGAATGAAAGTTTTCTCTCTTTCTCTCTCTCCCTCTCGCTCTCTCTGATTTTCAAATAAGATGAAAATAAGAGAAATGTAATACAAAGCCCAGTCCTAACAGACTCTACTTGTCCTGAGCCCCTGCTATGAGACCAGGCAGCCTTCCAGGTTAGCACTGTGTGGCCATGCACACTGCCCAGGCCACAGTGGGCACTTTGGTAGGGTTTCCAGGGGTCATTGCCTAAATGGAGAGAAATGGCTGCGGTGATGCAATCCCAGACCCACATGGCAAGGTGCCTCGATCTAAGCTTGAGCCAAGATGGTTCCTCCTGGCATGATCTGGAGGCGGCCGCCCAGCCAGCTTGCCCGTGGGTCAAGCTAAACTTACCCCAAACCGAAGGTTTCTGGGCCTGCTTGGAGGGGTACAAGACCCTCCCTTCTTCTTTCAATGGCAGATCTTGAAAGGCAAAACTGAGTTGGAGACTCTACGCTGCCAGGCCAGGTGATTCGGCATGAGGCTCAGAGTCCGGGCTTCTGATTTGTGCTGACAAGGCGACAATCTGAGTGACAGTCACTCAAGTGGGCACCTGGGGAAGTCACGTGAAGGTCTCCCCGGCACTGGCAGCCCAAGTCCTCCTGCAAAGGCAGGAAGAGGGTGGCAGGCGCACTTTCTTCAGTCCCCCAAGTCATTCATTCCACAACTGAGTTCCAGTTCATAGGGTCCCAAAGCCCCCTCCATATCATAACTGTAGCAGTTTCCATTTCTGGAAGATGACTATATCTACGTGCTTCATACTGAATTTGATGAGGAAATGGATTTTCAGAAAGATTAAGTCATCTGCCCAAGGTCATTTGACCAGCGATGAACCCTGGACACACACAGAGGAGAGAGAGAAAATCTTCCATCCACTGGTTTACTCCGGAATGACTACAACAGCCAGGGCTGGGCCTGGCCGAAACCAAGAGCCAGAAACTCCTTCAAGGCTCCCGCGTGGGTGGCAGGGGCCCAGGCACTCAGGCCTTGCCTCCCCGCAGCACATGAGCAGGGGGCTGGATTGGAAGTGCAGTAGCCGATGCCAGAGTAACAAGTGGTGGCTCACCCTGCTGCACCCTGGATTTTTAACACTTCCAAACCATGCTTTATGGAGAGAGAAACCACGGGAGTGAAGTGGACTCTTGTCTATCCTGTGGCCATATGGAGGGAGCGCCACTTGCTTCTGCCGTGGCTGGCCGTGTGCTTGGGCATTGTCAGAATCTTCACCTCCCTGAATTCCATGTCACTGGGAGTCCCTGACTTTTCAGCGCGGCGTCCCTCCCCACCCTTTCCTGCCTAGAAACATCCCCCAATGGCAGGCGTCTGGTTCCAGAGGGCTCCTTGCATCCCTGCTTGCTCAAGCAGACTCAACAGTTCTGCCAAGGCTCGGCGTGCGAAGCTGAGAAGGACCTGGAGCTGAATCTTCAGGGCCCCTTATCTCCCAAGCGCCCCTGCCTGCGCACCTGCTCTCCTGATTGCATCCTTATTTGATGAAGCGCCGCAGTGGTGCTCTTGTACTGGAAAGGATGTGATCTACAGAAGGGTGTACTGAACACCGCACTCTAATGGCCAGCCGAAGGTATTTCGGCGGCAGGGTCTTCAGGGAGGGGGAACAGAGCCTTCCCAGGAGCCCTGACTGCGTAAGGCTCATCCCGCACCTTCAGATGGAAGCTACGCAATGGGATCCCGTTATTCTGCTGCGCTGATTCTCTGTGTTCACCTGGCTGCCGGCACCCTACAGACACCAGCCCCATCCTCCCTCCCAGTCTCAGCTCCTCTCGGCCTCTCTCCCAGCAGGGCCGGGGTCCTTTAGGGAATCAGCTCCCCATGGTGAGCCTGCAGGGGGCTCGTGGAAGAGGTTGAGTTGTCAAATGAGGAGACATCAGTGCGAACACCCCCACTCCCCACCCCCCACCAACTCTGGAATGAAGATGGAGAGTTTTCTGTGCCTGGTTTGGTTCACGGAGACACATAGTCCATCATTTGATTTGCTACAAAGAGTATTCCTCCTCCCTGCCCCCAGCATCCTCCAGTTTTTGCTTAGAGTCTGGGAGCTGGAAAGATCTTAGTGATAACCTCACGGAGGCAGTTCACAGCGAAGGAAGGGAAACTGAGGCTCGGAGACCAGAACCCCGGTATCAGATCCCCAAATCAAAACTCTTCCCAGTGCCTCAGGGAAGCTGGCTTTCTCTGGGTGTCAGTTGGCTGTATTGTTTTAAAGATTTATTTATTTGAAAGGCAGAGCAAGAGAGAGAGAGAGAACCTTCCATTTGCTTGTTCACTCCCCAAATAGTGGTAGCAGCCAGGGCTGGGCCAGGGAATTCCAGCCTAGTCTCCTGCATGGGTGCAGAGGCCCAACCGCTCGGGCCATCTTCTGCTGCTTTCCCAGGCCACAGCAGAGAGCTGGATTGGAAGTGGAGCAGCTGGGACTTGAACCGACACTCCTGTATGGGATGCTGCTGTCGCAAGTCCAGGCTGCACCACAAAGCTGGCCCTAGTTGGATACTTTTAGAATTGCTCCCTCCAGACTCCAGAAGCCAAGCTTGCTCTCCATGGCAGGGAGCACAGGAAGCAACCGTCATAGGAGCCAGGCCCTGCTTCCCAGCTGGGGCGCCTCTTGGCACATGTCAATCAGATACCAAGATCTGTAATCCTACAGGAGCTCGCATGGTTTCTGTGAAATTCTAGGACCCCCTCTCCCCTCTGTCTCTGCCGCACAACACACGCCCACTCCCCTCAAGGCACTTCCTAGGGCAGGCAGGGCCTGTGGGGCAGAGGGGTAAGGATGATTGTTTTGTCCCCAACTTCTCCCCGGCCCCCCTCGGATGAAGAGAGAAGGGACTGCTACCTTCAGATGTTGTTAGCCTTCTTCACACTGCTCTTAACTGCATGGGGCTTATCTTTTTTTTTTTTTTTTCTTTAAGATTTATTTACTTGAAAGGCAGAGTGACAGAGAAAGGGAGACACATGGAGAGGATCTTCATCCGCTGGTTCACTCCCCACTCACCTGCAACAGCCAGGACTGGGCGAGGCCGAAGCCAGGAGCCAGGAACTCCATCTGGGTCTCCCACATGGGTGCAGGGGTGCAAACACGTGGGCCACCCTCCACTGCTTTCCTGGGCACATTAGCAGGGAGCAGGATGGGAAGTGGAGCAGCCGGGACTCACACTGGGGCTCCAGCACTGACTGCCGGTGGCACTGACAGACCCTCTGGGGGCCACAGCAGCGGTTATCTCACTGCCTGCTGTGCGGGTTGAGCTCAGCAATGCTGACTAAGCACAGAGGGAACTTTTCAGCTGTGAGTGCTGTCAGGCACCTGTGCTCTCTGAATAGAGCAGGCCAGGTCCCGCCCCCTGAGACTGTCAAGTTCCCCTCACTGCATTTCTTGCAGTTCAAAGACTCTAGCTAGAAACTTCTGTTTTCCGGCGTTTGGTGGTCTGTCTAATCGCAGGTTCTCCATCCAGAGCTCATGCTGCTTCCCATTAGGCTTTGGCTCCAGGAAACATTTTTCAATCTCCTATTGGCTCTGAAGAACAACTTCTGCATTGTTAAGAAACAAAACAGAATTGCATTGGCTCAAGAATAAAACCCACCAGATCATTTAGTCTGATGCGAGCAGGATAGCACTGGGGATCCAGAGCCCTGCTGTCTGAATTGTGTCTCCTCCAAATTCATGCGTTGAGGAGGGGGCAGGCATGACGCACCTCCCATTTCGGAATGCCTGGTTCAAGTCACAAACCTTCCACTTCCAATGCAGCTCCCTGCTATTGGGCGCCTGGAGAGGTAGGAGGCGATGGCTGGAGTGCTTGGAGCCCTGCGGGGGATCAGGATTGAGTTCTGGGCTCCTAGCTTCAGTCTGACCCAGGTCTGGCTGTTGTGGGCATTTGGGGAGTGAACCACTGAATAGAAGATCCTCCTTCTCGACCTTTCAAATAAAATGAAAAAAAGAAATGAAAGGTTCACATGCTTATGTCCTAATATCTGGTGCCTGGGAATGTGCCTGTCCTTGGAGACAGGGCCCCGAGAGAGGAAATGATGTTAAAATGAGCTCATACGGACGGGCATCCTTACCGGAAGAGATTAGGACGCGGGCCAACCCAGGAGGAAGACCACGCAGAGACAGAAGGAGAGGATGGGCAGCTGTAACCTAGGAGAGAGAGGCCAGGAGGAACCCCCGCTGCTGACGCCCCGACCTCTGGAACTGTGCAGAATGAGGCTTCTGCTGTTTCAGCTCTGTGAATGGGTGCCGTGACTACACGCGTCTCAGCCACTTACTGTATGACCATGGGCGAGTTGTTCCAAACTCTCCAAGTCACGCCTGGTGCTGTGGCATAGCAGGTAAAGCCACTGCCTGCAGTGCCTGCATCCCATATGGGCGCCGGTTCGAGACCCGGCTGCTCCACTTCTGATCCAGCTCTCTGCTATGGCCTGGGAAAGCAGTAGAAGATGGCCCAAGTGCTTGGGCCCCTGCACCCACGTGGAAGACCCGGAGGAAGCTCCTGGCTCCCGGCTCCAGATTGGCGCAGCTCCAGCCTTTGCAGCTGATTGGGGAGTGAACCAGCGGATGGAAATTCTCTCTCTCTCTCACTCTCTTTCTCTGCCTCTCCTTCTCTCTCTGTGTAATTCTGACTTTCAAGTAAATAAACAAATCTTAAAAAAAAAAAAAAAACCTCTCAAAGTCTCAGAGCTCCAAGTTCCTTCAAAACCTAGTAATCTATGACCCCAGTTACCCTAGACAACAACTACTTTCTTGCCAAAGAGGTTGGTTTTTTGTTTCTATTTTAATTTGAGAGAGAGAGAACATAAGCTCCCATCCGCTGGTTCACTCCCTAAATGCTTGGGAAAGCTAGGCATGGAAACTCCATCCGGGTCTCCCACACGAGTGGCAAGAACCCAACTTGTGGAGCCATCGCTGCTGCCTCTCGGGGTCTGCATGAGTCAGGAGTGGAGCTGAGCATCGAACCCAGGCGCTCTGCTCCGGGATGCGAGCACCCTAGCAGGTATCTTCACCACCAGGCCAAGTGCTCACCCCCAGAGCTGCTGCTGGGCAGCTCTAGACCCGGGTCCTCAGGCAGGTGCACACAGCCTTGCGTCACTGCTGATCCTTCCACGGGCACTGTCACTCACAACCCTCTCCTTACCCTAAATGCTGGCATACATCCAGCCTTCTGGGGTCCCCGACCCTCAGACCTCACAAAAATGGGTTGAAATGATAACATTTGCCTTTAAACTGCCGGATTCCATGGATTCTCGTTGAATCTAAATCATTCGGCACACACACAGGGCCTGGTGAGCCACTGACCTGGCCAAGTCCTATCAGCTTTATTCTTCTCATTGATTGGCAAGTCCACTCCACGGAAGCAACCTCGGACAGTTGACACGGCCTCACTCAGGCCCAGCAAGAGCACCCTCAGGTCATGTCTTTAAGATGCCAAAACGTCCACTTGGGTCAATCAATTCAGCGAAAAATCATTCCGACCTACAGCCACCACACCGTACAGGCAAAGCAACGCTCCCTTGTCTGCCTGCAGGGACTTGGAGTCTACACAGCTATTGCTCTCCCTCCCTCCCCTCCCACCTAGCTGTCCTGTCAGGATGAAGAGCTGTGTGTTCACGTGGCCACACGGGCACGTATCGCACACACAGCGCATCACTACTACTCCTTCCTTTGCAGACAGACAGGACTGGAAGACAGCTTGTGCTGTCTGGGGCAGTAGGAAGGCCCCAGGAACTTAGGGCAGGGGCAGAACTTAGGGCAATATTTGGCTCATTTGGTAGTATGAATGGGAAGGAGCCAGAAAGACCTAGAGCTTGGCCCTGTTAAGTGAGCGTGAGTACAAATGGCCCCAAGTGCCCACATATGCTTCTGGGCTTTTGTCTTTGGTTCCAGGACCCTCCTGATCATGTAAATTCACGCATATATGAGTGTTTGGCTCTGCCTCTCTGTGTTTTCCCACCTTTGCTGATACCCACCTGTGCGTTCACACTGGTCTCTGCTTGCATGGGTTTGTACAAGGCCTGTGTGTGAGGTTGTGTGAGCAGGTGGGTTTACCTATGCCTCTGGCAATCTTCCTTTGGCTTTCTCTTTTGTACCTTGGTCTGCACATCTTTGGGGATCAGAGAGACTGGAGACAGCTCTCAAATGTGTGGCAAGCCAAGGAGGGAATCCGAAGCCGGCAAATGGCTGGGCAGACCCTCGGCAGCCCGGTTCCCTGAGGCTCCATTCCTGCCCTCGTCCACGATGAGGTCTGCCGCCTGCCAGAGGCTCCCCCTGGCCACCTCCACCGCATCTACACCTCCAGGGCCCCTTCTAGCCCGTTTTTAATGAGCCCAAGGAGCAGATGGGAAGAGCTGCAAATGACCTGGGATTTTAAGATGGAAATAAAAAGGAAAACTGCATGCTTCTCCTCCCATTCTCATTTTCTCTTATCGATGTGCATCAACCCTGAGCGTGGACACAGGGGAGTCAGCTGCTCTGCATTCCTTAGAAGTTTTTTGTTTTTCTCTTTAAAAACTAAAGAATTTTGCAAGACAATTGTGGGTAGGTATTATAATCATATTGTGGTCATATTGTAAAAATGGCTATCTTTTAGGGATATCCATTGACTTGTTTACAGAAGAAATGTTATGATGTCTGGGATTTGCTTCCAAATATATGAGGTAGTGTTGGGTAGGGAAATAGATGAAACTAGATTGGCTGTGGGTTGATCATTGTTGAGGGGAGGTGTTGGTTACGTGGGAGTTTGATTATACTCCTCTCTCTGCTGTTTTATTTGGACATTTCCAGAAAAAGAAGAGAATCACATTCACTCAGGCCTATTCTACTATTCCCCCATCCCGAAATTATAATTATTGCCCCCATTATGCAGATGAGGAGGTAGAGGCTCTCACTGGGGGACCTGCTGAAGGCAACTGGGAGCAGAAAATTTGGCCTGCCTCCCACAGAGGGTTCTTCCCATCGGTACCTGCATAAACAGGGGCCTCACACTGCTATAGAATAGAATAGAATAGAATAGAATAGAATAGAATAGAATAGAATAGAATAGAATAGATCTGATTCATGAAAAAACCCATTTGGCATTTGCGTGGGGCTTCCTCCACACCCAAGAGTCCCACATTTGCATCTGCACAGACGTGTGCACACCTCTGCTCACACTACTTTGCCTTCCTGGGTTGCACACTTGCAGGCCACTGATTCTGAAAAAGCATGTCAGGGGGAAAGAAAAGGGGCTCAGACTGCTGCCCCTAGGGGTGCCTGCCCTGTGTGCTCATGGGAATAGCTGGGCCGGAGAGGGGTCCTTAGCATCAGGCCCAGGAAGAGAGACACATGGAGAATTTGGTGAGGAAGGAAGGACATTGGCAGGCTGGTGCTTGGGCCTCTCATCAGAGCTGTAACTTTGCATGCAGGGATATGAGACATTTTTTTCCTCTCGTATATACTCAGGTAAGTAAATAAAATAGCACCTGTGCAGCCAGTGATGTAGTGCAATGGGTTGAGCCACTGCCTGTGAGGCTGACATTGGAGCAACGGTTTGAGTCCTGGCTGCTCTGCTTCCGATCGAAATCCCTGCTAATGTGACTGAGAAAGTCACATTAGCAGGATGATGGCTTAAGAACTTGGGTCCCTGCCATCCACTTGAGAGATGCAGGTGGAGTTTCTGGCTCCTGGCTTTGGCCTGGTCCAGACTTGGCTGTTACAGTCATTTGGGGAGTAAATCGGCAGATGCAAGATCTGTTTCTCTCTGCCACTCTGCCTTTCAAATAAATAAAAAGAAATCTTAAAAAAGAAAAATCTCAGGGCTGGCATTGTGGTGCAGCAGGTTAAGCTGCTCTGTGCGATACCAGCATCCTACATGAGTGCTGGTTTGAGTCCTGGCTGCTCCATTTCTGATCCAGCCTCCTGCTAATTTGTCTGGGAAAGCAGGGGAAGAGGGCCCAAATGTTTGGACCCTTGCCACCCATGTAGGAGACCCGGATGGAGTTCCTGACTCCTGGCTTCAGCTTGCCTGCTCCCAGTTGTTGTGAACATCTGGGGAATGAACCAGTGAATGGAAGATACACCTCTCTCTCTCTCTCTCTCTCTCTCTCTCTCTCTGCCTTTCAAATAAATGAATTTTTATTTATAAATAAATTTATAAAAATTATTTAAAAGAAAGTATCATAAATACTTCTGTAGCTGGTCTGTGCACAGCACATGTGCTACTTGTGCGTGCACCGTGCAGCCCCGTCTCTGCAGAGCAGGCTCCTGAGAAGGGCGAGCACAGGTCTAGGAGTCAGAGGCCTGGAGGAATCCCCGCCCACCACCTGCTGGAGGAGCTGTCTTCAAGTAGGTCACCCTTCTGGGGCTCAGTTTCCCCTAATGAAAAGCAAAATCAATAGTAATAACTGAGTTGCCCACCCCAAACAATGCTAAAGTTATTTTATATTGTAATGTATGCCCTACACACTCATAGTAAAATCTAATGGATAATGCACCCACAACACACATAATTATACCTATCAATCAATCTGTTTATCTATTATCTATCTATCAATCCTTCCTAGCTATAGGATAGAAAAATCGAGTGACTTGCCTAAGATAACACAATTTGAATACAGTGTGAAACACTAAAATGATGATGGATTTGGGGGTTAGAAGCACTATTAAAGAGCTCAAAGAAGGGTGGGCATTCAGTCTAGTGGTTAAGATGCCCATATCCAACAAGGGAGTACCTGGGTGCAATTCCCGGCTCTGGCTCTTGACTCCAGATCTCTGTTACTGCAGGCACTGGGAGGCAGTGATGATGGTCCAAGGGATTGGGTTCCTGCCACCATGTGGGAGATCTGGATTGAATTCCTGGTGCCTAGTTTTGGTTCTGGCCCAACCCTGGGGTGGGAGGGAGTGAACTAGCAGATGGGAGCTGTCTCTTTCTCTCTGCCTTTTCAATAAAAGGAAAAAGAATGTGAAGAGGATGTCCAATATAATCATCCCATGGTCATCTCAGTCGGTAGATCGGTGGTTTTCCAAATGTGATCCGAGAATCCCCGGGGGTCCTAGAGACCCCTCCAGCAGCTCTGCGAGCCCTGCTTATATATTTGCATGAGGCTATGTACTTCAGCTACTTCAACTAAACACCACATCAAAACACACTGAGGGCGGGCCATGGCGTGGCAGGTTAAGCCACTGTTTGGGCCGTTCCCACCCCACACCGGAGTGGCTGCATTGAGACCCACCTCCCAGTCTTGCTCCTGTGCACCCGGGGAGGCAGCAGATGATGGCGTGTGTGCATGGGCCCCTGCCACCCACGTGGGGACCAGGAGCGCGTGCCTGGCTCCTGGCTTCTGCATGGACCACTTCTGGTCGCTGGGCCACTGGGGAATGACCCAGCGGACTCTTCCTCTAGTCTCTCCCTTTCTACCATTCTGCCCTTCAAAACAAACAATCTATTTATAAAAAGATGAGAATAACAAAGGCAAAAACCAAAACAAATTGAATGCCAAGACAGATAGGAGAATCCAACTTTCTTCTACTAAGACAGACATTCAAGAGATTTGTGAAAATACAAAATAACAACACTAAATTGTTTTTGTTTTGGAAAACAGAGTTGCTTTCCATCAAAAAGTATGTTGTGCTCTTGACATGTAATCTTTCTTATTCTTATTAAAGAATTGTTAAAGCTGTCAGTTTTAATTTCTACTGAGGTGAACACTGAATATAAACAAAAAGCACTTTGGAATTTTAATAATTTTTATGTCTCAAGGGGTCCTACGACAACAACAACAACAAAAAAGTGTGAGAAGCACTGGGTTAGACCTTGGTGCTGCAGAGGACAAGAACCTACAAGGATGGCTGGCGCCGCGGCTCACTAGGCTAATCCTCAGCCTGAGGCATCGGCACCCCGGGTTCTAGTCCCGGTCGGGGCGCCAGATTCTATCCCAGTTGCCCCTCTTCCAGGCCAGCTCTCTGCTGTGGCCCAGGAAGGCAGTGGAGGATGGCCCAAGTCCTTGGGCCCTGCACTTGGCACCTGGCTTCAGATCAGCGTGGTGTGCCAGCCACAGCGTACCAGCCACGGCGGCCATTGGGGGTGAACCAACAGAAAAAAGGAAGACCTTTCTCTCTCTCTCTCTCTCTCTCTCACTGTCCACTCTGCCTGTCAAAAAAAAAAAAAAAAACCTACCAGGGTGAGGCCAGACACAGCCTGAGCTACTGTCGGTCCCACCGGCCCCCATACCCTCGCCACTGCCCCCTGCTAACATCAGTCCCATGCTAAGAGCCGGTGTCTGTGTCCACCATGAGCAAAGAACTGAAGCAAAGAACTGGGCTCAGGCGCCTCTGATGGGAGTCTGGGCCCTGCCACTGGAGCACGTCCATACCCCGAAGCCTCGCCCAGCCTCCCCTAGTCCCAGGGGCACAAAAGAATTGCAAAGAGTGTAATTGTGAGGCTGGAACAAGACATGCATCTAGTGCCGTGCCTGAACCACAGTAAGCACTGAAGCCAATGCTTGTGCCTGCTCCTAACAAAATGGACTGGACTCGCTGAGAGCTGGCGCCCAGGCCCGGCAAGCCTTAATCTCTAAGTGCTCCCACACATTAACCCGTTTACTCCCCCAGGGCCACAAGAGCTGTCCCTGGGGCCCTGGCTGTTTCCTGGCTGTGGAGTGGGGTAGAGGGTAAACAATTCCATGCCTTGCCTTTCATCTGGCAGGAGGATGCTCTTCTAGACAGTTCCTGACTCCTGGCTCCTTCCTCTCCAGCCACTCTTGGCCTGAGGCAGCCACTCTTGGCCTGAGGAGTCAAGACACAGAGGGCACCAAGGGTGAACCCTTGGGCCACCTGCTCTTCTGCAAAGGAACAAGTCTTTTAGGGCATTCGATGGGGGAGGAGGACAGCAAACGCCTCTGTCACCAGTGGCAGTGATAAGTCAAAGAAGCCACTTCTTGGGGCCGGCGCGCTGTGATGTGCCATATGTGGGTACCAGTTCGAGTTCCGGCTGCTCCACTTCCGATCCAGCTCCCTGCTAATGCACCTGGGAAAGCAGCAAAAGATGGACCCAGAACTTGGGCCCCTGCACCCATGTGGGAGGCGCAGATGGAGTTCCTGGCTCCTGACCTTGGCCCAGCCTAGTCCAGGCCACTGTGACCATTTTGGGAATGAACCAGCACACGGAAGAGCCCTGTCTTTGTCTGCCTCTCCTCTCTCTCTCGCTATAACTCTGCTTTTCAAATAAATGATCTTAAAAAAAGAAAGAAACCCTTCATGGGTGCTCTGTTATTCTCTGTCACACCCCTACATGAACACACATCACCTTCAGCAGTCACCTACATAGGAACAGAAGAAATGAGTGTGTGTAGGCCCTCACATGAGGTGTCACGTAGTCACGTATGCTTTGAGGATGTGCCTCTCGGTAAACATGTTTGCTGAGAGAAACGAGCATGGAAAAATCACAGACCAGAGGGAACCACTCTCTCCATAGTCACCCCTCTGCCATCCTAGTCAGCAAAGACACTATCACAAAATACAGGGTCCCACCTCCCGCGTCTTTCTTAGGTAAGGCTCTCCCAGCCGATTCAGGTCTGCCCAACCTGTGTGTGTGTGTGCGCAGGGGGTAGCAGGTAATGCAATTGCCTCTCGTCGCCATGGAAACCGAGTAGCACAGCCACCAGGAGCATGAACCTGGGATTCTTGGCCAACTGCTGCTCTTTCAGGATAAAGACAGGGCAGAATCCCAGGCAGGAGCTGGATCTCGGTGCAGATGGAGTGGAGGGACCCAAATAAGCAGGGCTTCTCTTGTCCACACATTTTCAACCCTGAGCTCTAGAATGGGGGTCTCGGGAGGATTGCACCCTGGTGGCCCGGAGATGCCAAGTGGATTTTGCTAGAGTCAGGTCTACCACAGAGAGTTCTAGAGCCTTGGGCCTGAATTATCAGGGCTGAGACCCAATGGGGTAGCCTATGAGCGGGAATTAGTACCTTCTCTGTACACTTTGCAGACCATATATTCTTTGGATTCGAGTGGAGGGAAGGAGGACGTGAGGGAGCCATTCCATTGCGTTTTGTGGAAGACAGAGTAAATGGGTCTCCTGCCTGTCGTCCGAAGTTTCAATGGGGAGTCTGGGAGGGGTGCAGGGGTTTTCTTATTACTCCGAAAATGACTGCCACCAAGGGAAGGAGTGGCAGGGCAAGTGGTAAAAGAAATAGAGAGGGGCTTGGCACTATGGCATAGCAGGTAAAGCTGACACCTGCAGTGATGGCATCCCATATGGGCGCCAGTTCGAATCCCAGCTCATTCACTTCCAATCCAGCTTTCTGCTATGGCCTGGGAAAACAGTAGAAGTTTGCCCAAGTCCTTGGGCCCCTGCACCTGCATGGGAGTCCTGGAAGAAGCTCCTGGCTTCTGGCTTCAGATCAGCACAGCTCTAGCTATCATTTGGGGAGTGAACCAGAGGATGGAAGACCTTTCGCTCTCTCTGGCTCTACCTCTCTCTGTAACTCTTTCAAATAAATAAAATAAATCTTAAAAAATAAAAGAAAAAGAAAATAGAGGATAGAAATGGCCACTCCTCACAGTCAGATTGGGAAGAGATGGCCAAAGTGTACAGCCCCCCAATGCCAGCAGAGAACTGGAGCAAATAACAGCCCCAAGCCTTTCAAACTCAGATTCCATGATTGAATGGATAATCATCCCAGCGAGAGAAGAGACTGGGCCCCAGGAGCCAGGATGCCAGTTGTGCCAGTCCAACACCCTCTCCAGCTTCGAGAATGAAATGAAAGTGACCGGAAGTTAGGGAGGGGTGTCCAGGACTGGCCCTAAAGGTATTTGGACTATGGCACATCAGAGGGGGCCAGGGGCCAAAGGCCTTCCGTTTGGGGGCTTTCATGAGTGCTTGGGGTAAGGGGAAGGAGGGAGGGAAAGGAGGGAAGGAGGACCTGGGGGAGGGGCAGACAGGAACAGATGCTCCCAGATCTAAAGAAACAATGGGGGGGGGGGCAGGATCAAACAGAGGAAGAGGAGGGGGAGGGGGGGAGAGGGAAGAGAACAAAGGTGCAGGGAGATGGGAGCCTCTCCCATAAGAGGAGAGATAAAGGGGAAGCCAGGAGATGTCTGAACCAACATCTGCACAGCTATAAAACCTTCTCCTATGTGCCACTGGCCGAGGCCGCTCTGGAGTGGACAGGTCGGCCCCTGAGCTGGCCAGGCCATGAAGCTCTTTGCACCTCCGTCGTCCCTCCCAGATGGCCACTCGGGCCTTTTGGTTCTCCTTCCTCTACCTTTACAGTGGGAGGCAGTTGAGGGGCATGGGTGGAGGCGGGGGGGGGGGGCATTGTCCCATAGGGTTACTGCAGGAGGGTGGGGGGAGAGGCTGGGGGATGCGGCCACGGCGCCCCGGAAGCAGCCCAGGAAACACAGAGCTGGAGGCAGTCACATTCCAGCGAGGCGGGCGGAAATCATCTGAGGAAGTGAGTTGGTGAGGGAAGGCCCCTTCTCCGCTGCACACCTGCTCCAGGTCCGGCAGGGACCAGAGAGCGGGGGAGGGGAGCGGAGCGTGCTGAAGGCAGAAATATGGAAAGATTGAATACCTGCCCCGTGTCTCCTCTGTTCCTCCAGCGAGGACTCAAGCCCACGCTGCAGCCCTTTCTTCCCAAATCGGTTCCAGCTGAGTGTAAAGACACCACATGCACAACGTGGCAAGCTCAGTGCTACTGCCTAAGGGGGGCGGGGCTGAGGCACAGCGTGGTAAGCCGCTGCTTGGGACAGCGGGACAGCGGCACCCCCCCCCCATCAGTCGGTGGTTCGAATCCTGGCTACTCTCCTTCCAATCCGGCTTCCTGCTAATACATCCTGGAAGGGAGGAGATGACCGCCCGAGGACTTGAGCCCCTGCCACCCGTGTGGGAGACCCGGCTGGAATTGTCCAGGCTCCTGGCTTGGGCCTGGCCCGGCTCTGGCCTAAATGCTCTGTTGAGAGCATTTAGGGAGTGAACCAGGGGATGGAAGATCTCTTTCTCTGTTGCTCTGCCTTTCAAGTCCATGAAGGTAAAAAACATTTTTAAAAAGAGAGAGAGCCAAGTCATTTCTGTGACACAGAGAGAGAGAGAGAGGACCCCAACAGAAACAAACCAGTTTGGGGGCTTTCAATCCAGTGACTCACCCCCCCCCACACACACACACCATCAACAGCCCAGCCCTGCCCCTGCCCTGGATTTGAGATCTCATTTCCCTTTATAAAGGTCCTTACCCTAACCTGGCACACAGAGGCAAAGGCCAGGGGAGGAAGAAGCGAATTCTTTCCAAGGCTGCGAGGGAGGGGCATTCTGGGCTGGAATCCCTTTGATGGAGGGAGTGTGGGTTTGGAGGCTGGGATAAAAGTTGGATCTCTCCTCTCCATCCCCACAAAGACGCACGGGGTCCCCTATCTGCTCGCTTCTTTTAAAAAAATAGAATTAGAAATCTCATTTGGTGGTGGTAGTGGTAGGGTACCGTACTGGTCAAAGAACCATGGAGAGTTGGTGCAGTTTTTCATGGGTGGAGAAAAAGCGAAAAACAAGTGGACGAGGGGAAAGGAAGGGGGAGGTTGAGACTCCCCCCCCAGGGCAAGACACCCCCCCCCCCCAGGCCGAGCCAGTTCACCGCGCTGTGAACCCGCCCCGCCGGCCACGCAACCCCGCGGCCTCCGCCCTGCGCCCTATTGTCCGTAGCCAGAGCCCGGGGGTCGTGACCCAGCCGAAGGCGACACCGCGCCCAGAGCGGACCGGCTTGGAACCAGAGGCGGCCCCGGAGGAGGAGCCGGGCCGCCGGCGGCCTCCTGAGCCTCGCCTCTGCTGGACCCCGGGCGCCCAGCCGCCGCGCGAAGACAGCGGCGTGTCGCCCCCTTCTTTGGCGCCCGGCGGCCCCGGAAGCCCGCGGCCCGTAGCGGGGAATCCTGGGCTTGGCTATTTGGCAGGGTCTGGGATGCACTCCCTTGCAGGGTTTCTCCGCCCGGAAACTCACGTTTGCTTTCCTCCCCCAGCCTCTGATGCGGCGAAGAGGGGGGATCAGAAAGGAGGGAGCCCTGGCTTGACCGCGCCCCGGCAGGCAGCCGCAGCAGCCCCCCTTACCCGGCGGACTCCGCGTATTAGGGACTCTGGAAGTGGTTGAAGGGGCCCTGGACTTAATAGCCCCTTCCCCTCTATCGGACTGCAGCCCTGGTCACAGGCTAACCTCCTGGCAGGCCATCGCTGCCATTCTAGTCCTCAGGACCCGTCTGGTAGGGGAAGGGGGTGGGGAGATGGAGCCGCAAAGGCCCCGCTCCCTGTTAGCACGGACGTGGGCTCAGCGGGGCCGCAGGAGAACGTAGAGAAGGAAGCCCCTGCCGAGTGGCGGGAAAGCCGGCCCGAGCCGGTGCTCTGGCCTCTGAGCGCAGATGCGAAAACCTCGCCTTGGCGCAGCCTCTCTGTGCTCCTCGGGTTAAAAAGGGATCAGAGCTCCTTGACCCGCGCGGGATCTAAGGGCTGTAAGGGGGATCCTTTTAGGACTCTGGTCAAATAGGGCACCCACCATTTTCCGTTCTCAAGGGACAGCTGGAATTGAGATCCCTGGAGCAAGCCGCGGCCGCTGCTGGGGAGAAACTAAACCAGGGCTGGGGACGACGGGTGCAGAAAAAGCAGGCGACGGGGTGGTGAGTTCTGCCAGGGACTGGTCAGAAGGCAGCAAGAGTTTTCGCTTCCCACCAAATCCCCCAAATGTTTCTTTTGGGCCCCTGCCCATCCAGATAAATCACACGAACAGATGAGGAAGTTCATAAAATTGTATTCTTAGGTAATGACACCCAGAGAGGTAATAAATATTCCCTCCGCTCTGGTGGCCGCTGGAGACGGAGAATCCTCAGACTCCCGTTCTGAGCTTGGGAGGGGTGCCCTGAACAGAGGCGTTTCCCCGCGCACTGGCTCTCCAAGGTGGGAGCCGCATAGAAGCGCCTTTGTGAGCGCATGACTGTGCTACCCAAGGTGGCCCAGAAAGCAGAGCAAAAGATGGTGGCACCACCCTGCAGACACGGCACCCTGCGCCTGCCTCGGGGGCCCCTCTGGGATCAGTACCCCCTCCCAGTCCTAGACAAGCTGAGCATCTCCAAGCCCAGGCAATACCCTTCCTCTGTTCCACACCACACACACACACACACACACACACACACACACACACACACACGGCCAGCAGGAGGAAGATGTCTCTGTACTTTCATCTGCCCAGTCCACTTAGGAAGAAAGATGAAACACAGGTTGTAGGGAAAAGTTTATGGGAAAACTTCGCCAACAGCTGCAAGAGGCCTCCAGAGAATCCCAGTGGCCCCCTAGTTCTTTTCCCCAGCTCGCTCGCTTGCTTTCCTCTTTGAGCCAAGTTTCTTCACTCCCCAGGTACTCTGATCTGACCCAGAAACTCCATCTTCCCCAAGCAGAACCCCTCCGTCCATCCCTCTGTCCGTCCGCAACTCAAGTTTCCCGCCTTCCCTCCCCAAGACTGGGACAACCAGAGAAAGAGTTTGAAGTTTTGTTCTCATCACCCCCGGGGGCAGATGGAGTGCTGACTTACTTACAGGGGCCTGGGGGCCTGGGGGGCTCTCTTGCAAGGCTGGTGCTGCCGGCGGCGCTGCGTGTCACCATGTCACCCCGTCTTCTTCTGACTTAGCCACTGCTGAGACAGGGCTCCTAGGCGCCAGCAGGCATGCAAGTGCCTGCCTCTCCCCTTCCTCTGGGCAAGAACTCCCCAGCCCCACAAAAGCGGTGGCATCCTAATCTGGAGGCCAGGGGCTGAGCCAGGGCTGGCTTGGGAGGGTCGGAGATGGGGGTGGGGGAGAGGTCAGAGGCGCTGCCGAATCTAAAGACCCTGGGAGAGAAAATGCCTTGTCCTCCCCATGAACCTGGCTGGGGCCTCCCCCCACCCCCAGCCTTTCCCCTGCTTCTCAACCCAACTTCAATAAAAGCCCAGCCCTGGGCTTCCCAGCAGAGCAGCAGAGACCAAGGCGGGGGTGGGGGTGGGGGGGCTGGGGGGAGCCTCTTTGCCCCCACACCCCAGCCCTGCCCCCCACCCTGACTGCCTGAGCCCATTCTGGGTGGCCAGGTCCAAGGGGAAAAAATGGAGCCCAGGGGAAGGGAAGGCCAGGGGCTGAGAACTCAAATGTAAGGGATTGCGATTTTGCTTCGTTTGTCAGAAATTACAAATTTCAGCCCAGGATGGACAGAGACCCCTGGAAAATGACTCTGTGAATGTGAGACGCAGGAGGGGAAAGAGATGCTCGTACAGAAGAGGAATAAACTAAATATCCCCATCTCTTAAAGCTGCTGCTTTCCCTGAGCTACACTGTGCAAGTTCAGGGAGAAACTTAAGCAATAAAATAGAGCGACTGCCTCCTCCTTGCTCTCAGTCCTTCGAATGAGCAAACTTGGGGAGGAAGGAAGCCTGGACTTCAGCCCCTCACCCCCACCCTGTTCCATCCTTGGCCTCTTTTCTTGAGGGTGCACCCCTCAGACCGTCTTTCCCTTTTCCCAAGTGCAGCCGCTGCCCGCCCCACTTCCCCACCCAAAAACCATTGGCTGGGGATGACAGGGGCCCTCCTCTGATTTGGCCCTCCATTCACTTGATCACAGAAAATCGCTCCAGATAATTGTTGGTCCTGTGTGGGCTGTCTCCAGGGGACCGCTGAGGGACCACAAAGTGCCCCTAAAGAACCACTCAGACACGTGCATGCGCACACACCAGCCAGCCAGTGGGTCAAGGGGAAATAAATCCACAGCACAGCAAACAGATCTGCACAACTTGGTCTCAGAACCAAGGGAAGCAGCCACCCTGGCTCTGCCCCCTCCACCCTGAAATTCGGATAAACCGCCTGAAAAGCAGCTCCCCAACCACCCTCCCCCACCTGCTCCCAACAAACAAGTAAAAAACTGAGCAGGCCTTGTCTGGGGCCTGGTGTTCAGGAACAGAATTATTTGGGAGTCTTTGGCTTGAATTAATTATTCATGTCACTCAGGCCAGTTTTTTTTTTTTTTCTTTTTCTTTTTCTCCTTAGTCCCAAGGAAACAATTTTATTTAATTAATTTATTTCAGAGAGAGAGAGAGAGAGAGAGACTTGTGCAGGCCACCCCATGTCCTGCCAGGATCTGGGAGGCTGTGGGGAGAAGGGGAGGCCCCTGCCCCTCTCTGAGGGTCTTCTGGACACCTGGCAGATCGCTGATAAAAGTCTTTCCTTATCTCCAGGCAGTCAGCCTGTGAGGCCTGCCCGTGCTGGGGGGCCTGGCAGGCCGCAGGCCGCTGGCCTCCACTTCACCCTTTCCCCCAAGTCTAAACAAACAGAAAAGGCATCCTGACAGGGCACTTGGCTGCTTCAGAATCACCAGCTCAAAACCTTTCTTCTTCTAAGAGATGGGGAACGTAGGGGAGGGGCACGGCTCCCCCATCCGTCACCCCAAGGAGCCCTGGAGGCTCCAAACTCCTCTGCACATCAGGCAGGGCCCACTCAGCAGAGCCCAGGGAGGACAGTGGAAGACAAAAAGAAAGGACGGAGGCTAATGTAGACAAGTGAGGACCCCCCAGTTCCACCGTCGGTACCCCGGGGGAGGGGGGTCTGGCCTCCCTGCAGACCAAGGGGAGCCTTAATCCTCCCCATCCTCTCTCCTCCCAAGACCTCCCTTACCCCAAAAAACCCCTTGCTGCTGCTTCTAAGGACACCCGGGAGACTACAGTTGGGAGTTCAGATTTGTGTGTTTGCTCAGAGTAAACTCAGGCAACTCTGGAGGAGGTGGGGCAGCACCAGGCCAGAAGGAGGAAGAGGAGGAGGAGGGGCACAAAAAGAAACCATCAGACATTGCTGTAAAACTAATTCACATCCACTGGTTTATTATCGATCACGGGGCATTTCACATCGACACTAAAATTCTTTATTGCAAGTTTTACAATAATCAAGTAAATTCAGTCCAAAAAACACAACGACCACGACGGGGGTGGGGGGCGATCCTACCTACAGACCCTCTCTCTGAACTGAAAGTTCATCTTGGTTTTTCTTTTGGCCTCTGGAACTGAGCAGCTCAGAGAGGCTCCTCAGATGCATTTCAGCTTTGTCTGTTGTCTCTCCCCCCTCCTCCCACCCCCCCCCAATAATACAAAAGAACTTCATAGCTTTGTTCTCCTTAAAATGACTTCCCCCTCACTAACCTCCCTGGTGCATTTTCAATGCAAAAGGCCTAAGGAAAGTGGGGGGAAGGAGGAGGAGAAGGATGAGAATTGGCTTAAAAATCTCTCTCTTTTTCCTTTTTTCTTTTCCTCATTTCCCCTGAAATTCACCCAAACCAGACCGTCACACTTGCAATATATAATTTTTGCAGCTTTTTTTTTCTCCTTAAAAAATAAATACCCCCCCAATCAATGGCCTTAAAAAAAAAAACCCAGCAGGTACCATGCTAAAGACAACATTACATGCTTGACAGTGGAAGGGAACAGGGCAGAGAGAGTGTTTGTTTATCTGTTTTTGTCTGTTTGGAATTGACAAGGGACAAGGTGGGGGGAAGCGAGAAAAGAACCAAAATATATATATATTAAATTCTATAAATAAGAGTCAGTTTGTGTGTGAGGGGAGGTGGGGGCCCGGGGTGGGGGCAGGGGTGTGAGCGCCGTTTTATAACCTGGTAATGTCCTCTGCCCGCGGCTGCTCCGGCGGCGTGGCGCTCTGGGAGTGGTCCTCAGAAGGGCCCGGGGTGGCTGCCGACAGGGCGCTGGGCGCGGCGCCGGCCGGGGGCGCTGACCTGACTTTGGTGTTGGGGAGGCGGTGGTCCTTCTTCCATTTCATGCGGCGGTTTTGGAACCAGATCTTGATCTGCCGCTCGGAGAGGCACAGCGAGTGGGCGATCTCGATCCTTCTCCTCCGGGTCAGGTAGCGGTTGTAATGAAACTCTTTCTCTAATTCCAGGACTTGCTGCCGCGTGTAGGCTGTCCTCGAGCGCTTGGGTTCCCCTCCGTTATAATTGGGGTTCACTGGGGGGGAGGGGAGGGGAAAAGCAGAGAGTGGGGTTCAGAGGCGGCAGGCTCCCCAGCCCCCACCCTCACCCCATCCTCAGCTCTGAGGAACAGGAGGCGGGAGCGGTGGAAATGAAGTCATCAAGCTAAATGGGTTATAAAGAAGTTGAAGGAAGCTGGCGACTTTGTAGTGTAATAAGAGGGGAATCCTCATTGTAACGACACTGAATTATTTATGCGCCCTTAGAAAGCGAGCATAGTTTTCACACATACATAACAGATCGTAGCACATGGCTCGGACTGCCCAGAGTAGCTAAGCCATAAAATTTATGGGGGATGTAATTACCCATTCTCGCTCGTAAATCCAGTTCAATTGTGCTAACCCAGAGTCGCTCCTGGAGAGAGAGGGGGAAGGAGAGAAAAGAGGACGGGGCCGGAGGGGGCCGGGAGGGTGGGGAGCGCCGGGGAAGGGGGGGGAGCAAAGCGCAAAGTTGCCTACCCGTGCTCACGTGGATTTTCTTCATCCATGGGTAGACTATGGGCTGTTTGCTGGCGGCGCTGGAGGGGTGATCGGGGGCTGGCTGGCTGCAGGCTGGCGGGGCTGGGGACGGGGAGGCGGAGGCGCCCGAGAGAGGCGCCGGCTCACAGAGCGGCTGCGATTTCTCGGGGTGGTGGTGGCCCGCCTGGGCCGGCCCGTGGCCTCGCGAATTGCCTGGCCCCTGGAGACTGGTGCAGCTATACTGGCGCTCAGGGTAGCTGGGGCGCGGAGGCGGTGGTGGGTACAGCTCCTGGTGGTGATGCTGGAATCCCGATTCCCTGGTCCGGCCGTAATATTCCGGACTGTGTTCAGGGATGTAGCTATTTTGCGAATATTCTTCGCATGGAGGAAATTTCGGATCGATGTAGTTAGAGTCCATCAAATACGAGCTCATGATCATTAATTTCTGGAGTGGAAAATAATTTTTCTCGCTTTGTCGTTTTTCTGCTCCATAAAGCCCTCCTACTAGCTAGCGACCCTGTAAAGTTACTTTCACCATGTGACTCCGCCGGCCAATCACACGGAGCAACCCAGTCCCCGGATAAGGAACCGAATCGCTTTATTCAAAATGTATCCAATTTTTTGTGTGTGTGGTGGTGGTGCTGCTTGGGGGGGGGGGCAGTGATGTGGGGTTAGCTGGCAGAGGCTGGGATGCCCCCCCCCCCCAGCACACACACCCCTCCAGACTGGCAGTCCCTTCCTGCTCGCAGCTCCGGCTCCACAGCCTGGGCACTGAGGGGGGTGGGGGCGACTCTCAGCCCCTGCTCGGGGTCTCCCCTCCGGCCTCCAGTGGGCCCCGGCTCCCAGGCTTTCCCAGAGGTCTCTGTTATTTGCCATGGCGTCTCAGTCTGTGTAGGTCACCCGGCAGTGCCACTCTTTTGCAGGAAGAGGAAGTTGAATGAAGACTGGAGTGGAGGTTGGATGGGGAGGGGCCCAGGCTGAGCCAAGGTGGCTGGAGAAAGCCTGGGGTGCCCCCCCATCCAAGGATACCAGAGTCCAGCGCCCCTCCCCCCACACACTCACCCAACCCTCTGGCCATGGGGCTGGCGAGGCAGGGTCCAAGCTGGACCAGGCAGGTAGAGGCAGCTGGATGCAAATGATTCTGACGTCATTTCTGGAGGTCTGGGGGTTGAGCCCCCCGCTGAAGAGAAACAGGAAGTGGTTGGCAAAAGCAGAGATCAGCAGCCGCACCCTCCCAGCCTGCCCAGTGACCCTTCCCTGCCCCAGCCCCGGGAGCAGGGGCTCTGTCCTGCTGCGGGCTCCGACATCCCCGGCTCCTTTCTGATTCCTGCCTCCATGGGGCTGACTCCTAGGGAGCCCGGGTAGAAGGAGAGCTTTCTACCAGCAGTCACTGCCCGGGGATGGTGACCAAGCCAAGGCCCCAAGCGTTCTTCTCTCCGCAGCCCCCTGGAGGGTAGAGATTGCTTGCTTCCGGCCAGGGACTGTATCCACGTAACACGTGTGTGTACATGTAAACACGCATTCCCGAGGCCAGCTCCCGGCTGTCTTCCAAAAGCCGAGGGCTGAGCTCACCATGCTGGGGAGGTGGGGAGGGCCTTGGGGGTGTCCAGCCCCTTCTCACCCCCTCCCTTCTTTCTGCCACCCACACGGACAGCAGCATCCTGATGGGGGGGGCAGCAAGGCCACAGAGGTGGGGCAAGCAAGGGCTGCTTTCCCACCCACCCCCTCAGCCTGGGGTGGCCACGTCCTGTCCCCATTCCAATTAACTGATCTTTCATGACTGCGAGTTGGGGGGTAGCAGAAGGGAGAGCCCAGGGAGGGAGCCGGGTCCCCTTGTTGTACTTGATAACAATTATAGTTTAAAATCATAGCTTGCAGAGGCTTGGCTATATTTTACTTGATAACAATAAAAGTGACACATAAAGTTAACTGTTTATGTTTTATTTATTAGACTAAAGCTGCCAGCGGTGGTAGGAGCGCTTGCCTCGTCGCTACAGCTTTTATAGGGTTGTAAAACGTCATAAATCAGTCTCGCGGAATCGCCCGTACTCTTTGTGTCGGCGGCGGCGCAGGGCTGGCGGCCGCTGGCTGCCTGCTCCCTCCTTTCCACGAAAAGTCGTAATGTGATTTTTTTCCCTCTGATTTTATTATTATGATCGCCGCCGTGATTAGTCAATCTACCTTTAATTCGCCGCCCTACGCTGCCTCCTCCCAGCCCAGCCTGGTTGACACTTGAATAAGTACCTTTTAAAACGGCATAACAAGTATTTGAGGGTTTAATTAGAACATCTGCAATTAAGGGAATGAGGAGGGGAAAGGGAAAAAAAATAAAGCCCTTGTGAGACGGAGAACGGGAGGCAGAAGATTCCCAGCCCTTCTCTCACAGTCTTTGGGATGTGGGTGAGGGTCTCCACTTCCAAACGAGGGCTCACCCCCGGGGGCTAGGGTGGGCCACAGGCGATGCCCAGAGGGGCCAGATTTCCCCCCACCCCATTGCCTTCGCTCCTCCAATGTTTTGGCCCCCACCCCAAGCCCACCAGGGCCAGTGCTTAGCGCTGCAGAAGCTACAGTTTTGGGGTTCCCGGACACTGTCTCCCCAGAGAGGCAGTGCCCCGCCCCCCCCCCCCCCACTGTCACCAGCTGGTTGAGGGAACTGGCATTCCCTGCAGGTTGAGGATCTCCTTGAGAGATTCCCACAAATTCCTGGAGTTGCCTGAAAATCCTTGCCCACCCCTGTCCTGTGAGGGCCGGCTGGTTTGGCTGGAAAAGGCACTTGAGACTGAGTAGTAGGGGTGGGGCATGCTGCTTAGATGTGGTGGTTTGCAGCTGTGTGACAGTTTGCTCTTCTGTAATTATCAGTGCAGGGGTAGGGAGACTTAATTATAAGTTGCTAGAAAAGGGCGTAGCAAACCTGTGCTGTACCCTGAACTACACAGATCTTAACTGTAGCCCATACGGCCCCAAGGGGAGGGCCCTAGCTTCCAGACCTCTCCGGTTGCGTAGGGGGAGGGTTGATAAAGTTGGAGAAAACCTCCTGGCCCCACCCCCAATCTCCCTTCTAGGCCTGCACCTGGCCATGGCTGCCCTGCCCCACCCCAGCTGGGCGGATTCCCTTCCCCACCTGGAAGGGAGATCTGCCAGCCCGGCTCCCCTCCTGCAGCCCTCACTCCCACCTCTAGAGACCCTCCCTCACCCCAGCCCTCCTGTCTTCCTAAGGCAGTGCCCAGCCCCAAGGTACAGCCCCAATGCCAGGTCTCTGATTTCCTGCAGATGTGTCCAGGAGCCCTTCTGCAGGTCGGGAGGAGCGAATGGACCTGCAGGGGTCAGATGGCCCCACCTGAATGTCAAGTCTGTCTTTGGTCATTACGGTTCAGAAAAGTATATTCGTACATACCATTGATATTTATTAAAATAATAAATGCCTCCTTACACAGCCATAAATACATGGAGTTCTTCTTCCAGGTCTGCATAGCTAATTCAACATGCACATCCAGAATAAGAAATCTAGGAGATTCTCCCAAATGTGCCCACCATTCATCTACATTATTTACAAAAGCCAAGACAAAACAAACACAAAAGCCCCCTCTCTTTGGCTCCTATAACCTAATAGCAAGGAAGATGCCTGGCACTTGGGTAGAAATGCCTTCGCCACACACACACACACACACACATTTTACCTGAGTTTTATTACAAGCACAGAAATAAAATCCTTTCCGAGGGCTCCTGCACTTAGCAATGGTTTAACTGGGCTGGGTACAGGCGGCTCTCGCCTCTGATGAATCTTGTGTCTGGTCCTGTGCTTTGCCCTCCTGCCTCTTGTCCTGCCAGCTCCAGGACCTCCACCTCCGCTCTGCCCCGGTTTTATGATTATTTTTATTTTTCCCGACCACCTTTTGCCAGCATCCAAACGCTGTCCACATGCCTTGCACCCCCACCCCATCTCCCTTCTAAATCTCGATGTGGTTTCTCTTTCGGAAACATGTTCCAGTACAAAGCGCTTCCCTTCTGACACCGCTGAAGAAAAATATGTGTCCATTGTGTGTGAGGCCTTATTGTGCCCGGATTACCATACTGACCGTTAGATAACCCATATTCCTCCCCTCCCCAGTCACAAGCTGCCGCCTGAGAGCCCTCAGCGGCTCCACGGATTCCATTCTGCATTGAAACCCCACCTCGCACACTCCCTGCATTTTCCGAGGGAGAAAAATACACGAGAGAATCAATTCAGGATTTGGGAGGCAAAAGGGAAAGAAACCCAGGGTCATTCCTCTCCTTACTCTTCCAAGTGCAGGGGGTTGGGGGGGTTGCTTTTTGTTTTTGGATGTGTTTTGTTATTGGTTTAGGGATTAAAAATTGCAACATACCTCTTTCCTTTTCCTCAAATAAATTGACTTTTAGATGGTATGCAATTAGGCAATTCATTTCATTTTTGATTTTTTTTTCTCCAGGCAACTCTTGAAAGCCTCAGACTAAAGCAAGACTTTTAAAACCATTTTTTTCTTTTGTGTGTGGATGTGTTGTATGTGGATATATGTGTGTGTGTTTTTGTCCGCTTCTGATGCCAGCAGGCAGGGCTAATGTATGCAAAAGAATATGCAAATGCTTAATTGATTTTTTCTTAAATCTCTTGTCAGTAAAAGTAATGAATTGGTCTAAAATGATTTTAATAACCCGGACGTGTCACCAGAAAATACTCAACCCCCTTTTTTCCCCCCCTTCTGGAATTGCTTATAGTCCAAAAAAAAAAAAAAAAAAAGAGAGAGAGAGAGAGAGAGAGAGAGAGAGAAGAAGAAGAAGAAGAAAAGCAATCATGGAATGTTAATTTGCCCCCCTTTAAAATATTAAAGATGAATTTCTCTTGTTTGTTCGGAGACCATAGGCAAGGTCCTCTCGTGGATTTCCCCGCCTTGCCTGGCCTTCCTTGGAATTCAATTTTCCTCAAATCTCGTTTAAAGTGGCTTTTTAAAAAGTGGCCGCATTTTAATATTGGTTAGACAGAGTGACCTGCATTTCACCTCGGGTGTTTGACTTGTTCCAATAGGTCACTGCCATGGAGTTATTGATGGGGAAACTCCATTGAAATTTGTCTCTTCGCAAATGGCCTTTAGATCTTCCAGCGAGTTCAATAACTAGTTATAATGTGGAAGGGGAAAAATGAAGGCCCTGGGCTAACGAATTTGATGTTTCATTTTTATGCTGGAGAAATTGTTAGTTAGAGGTTGGGCTCCCCACCCCCTTACTTGCTCATCCCAGCTGGACTGACCCCCCCACTCCCATCCAAGACTGCTTGGATTATATCCCCCTTGAAAACTTAGCCTGGGGGAGAGGGGGTCCCTTTCTCTCTATAATGCGAACTTTAATTCATCTTGTAGGAATATAGTTGTTGAAAAATTCTGACTTGTGCATTCTGGAAGCTTGCTCTGCTGGAGGTTTGTAACCTGGACTTTCTGGGTGGGTGGGTACTTTTACTTTTGAAGGAGCCTAAGTGTGGCTTGAGAGGATCTAGGGCTGGGCTGGCCTGAGATTAGGGTAGCACAGATGCAGCTCTCTGCTCTGGTGTTCCCAGAATTAAGGAAGTGGTAGCAAGTTGGAAACCTTTTTTTTTGGGGGGGGGGGTGGATAGGGGACTGATGAGGGCATTTCCAGGTGCACTATTCTTGGTCTCTGTGCCGCCAGGGACCCATAGAATCAGGCACCCTGGGGAGTGAGGATGGCAGTGATTGGGAAAGGCTAAGGGAATCCTGGTTCCCTCCAGAGCCAGAATTCATGGATATTTGGCTGGGTAGCCTCTTGCCAAAGTCTGCTCTTTGCCACAAGGGCGCTCCGGGAGACAGTTCAGTGACCCAAAAGGATGCTTTAGGCCGAAGTAGGGAGAGCAGAGGAAGATGCCAAGGGGTGAAAATTTTGTTAAAGTCCTCCTTTTTTTTTTTTTTTTATATTCCTTTTTTTTCAGTTCTCAAGGAGTGGGAGAGGAAAGGGCAGAGGAGGGGAGGGAAGGTCTTTATTTGATTGTCCACAGTGAAATCGGGGGAACCCTGGGCTCCTGCAGAGCAAGCCTCCGTGAGGAAGGATTTTGTGGGGCCGACCCAGCCACAGCAGTCCGGTGCCATTCCTGACCCCAGTGATACCGGAACACCTTTCCCTCACCAAGCAGAACTCCACGTACACCTCATCTCCTCCCTGCCTTCTCCTTGCTCGCCCAAAGGGGTCCAAGCTGGCTTAATCCCAGGAAGCCCACCCGCATCTCAACCCAGCCCAAACCTCAGACCCCAGCCATCCCAAAGGCACTCCCTGAATGGGGGGGGGGGGGGGGCAGGGGGGTTGGAGGAGTCCAGCCCAGGGGAACTACCTAAGTGCCTGAAACTGGGGCCTGAACCCCAGAAACAGCACCCTGGGGCCACCTGGATCCTCACACAAACTTGCCTGGGCAAATCGGCGGCTCCACCGAGACCTGGGGAGCAGCCCTCACCTACAGCGGCGCATCCGAACCCCAGAAAAAGACGGGGGGAAGCCCGAGAAGTTCAGGATGCGGCCTGGGAGAGGGCCCGCGGTCCGCTTTTCCCAGCCCGCGGGGATCTCTGGCGATCTGTCCCAAACTTCTCCACAGCCCTTTGGCGCGCTCAGGTCGCGGCCGGCGAGCACAATCCCCGCCGCCCGCCGCTCTCCGGCCCCGGCCCGCACCTGGGCCGCCTGCTCGGAACTCGGGACCTCCAGCCTTGGGCCTCGCCCCCTCCCTGTTTTAATTACGTGATTGATTTTCGCTTGGGCAGCCTCGGGACGCCTCTGCCTCCGACTGAATCTTTCGTCTCCCTTTTTGTGTTTCTGAGTCCTCCCGACCGGCTGTCACGGAGGAGACCCTCGGGGCGGTCGGCGCGCCTCGTGCGGCCTGGGTCCGGGTCCCGGGCGGCGGCCTTGCCCCACACGCGCCCGCCGTGGTCCTCGCCGCCACGCGGGGCTCCGCTGCTGCGCTCCTGCCCATTCGCCTTCCTCAGTGACTTGGTGCTGCATCGTCTTCCCGGTTTGGGTTTGTCCCCTGAAGCCTGGCCTCGGAGCTGGCCTCTGCGCGTTTGTCTTCCCCGGGGTGGGGGGAGGTGTGCAGGGGACATCGAGACCCGAGGATGCCGCCCGCCTGGCTGCAGGCTCGCGCCGAGGGGAGCCCCGGGCCCCTTCCCGCAGACACCTGGGCCCCGCGCGGGCGGGCGACCAGCGCCGGGAGGAGCCAAATCCGCCGTAACTTCAGGCCGCTGCACGCGAGCCCGGCCGCCCGGCGGCTCGTCCCGGCCGCCGGCCGCAGCCCGTGGAGGGCAGTTGGATCTGATGTTCGCTCCACAGCCCCAGAGGCCCCCTTGCCCTGGCGGCCTCTGTGGGCACCGGGCGGCAGCCTCCCGGGGTGGCTGTGGGCACCCGCGCCCAGGAACTCCTGTGCAGCATTCTCCAGCGCAGGGAGCCAAGGTGAGGCGGCGGCAGGGGGAGAGGGGAGAGTCTCTTTTGGGACAGGTCGGGATTTAGGGAGAGGAAGGGGGCGACAGCAAAAGAGTCCCCTTTCCCGCTGTGGCTGGCCCCCTGCCCTTTCTCTCCTCCCCAAACCCTTGCTTTCCTGCCTAATCTCTCATTCAGTTACAACTAATAAACACTTCTCTTCGCACTTCTCCACCGCGTCCTGTTCATTCTTTGATTCTTTCTAACAAGGCAGCAATGACTTGATATGAGCGAGATTTTACGAGTATCTTTTTCTCCTCTGGGAGAGGAGGGGGTGGGAGGGTGCTGCTCACTGGGGAAGTTCAGCGGAACTTGAGCTGGCCACAACCTACTCCCTGTCCCCTGACCCGCAACACCCCAATGTCTGTCCCCCCCAAACCCCCTTCCCCCACAGCGGTGTTGCCGGGTAAATAAGAGTCCGCCCGCCTGGCTATTAGGATTCTGAAGACGTTGGCATCTGTAGCAATCATTAGTCAAAGCCGTGGAAGCCAAAGGAGCCGAGGAGTTGGACAGAAAAAATCTTGGAAAATGATATACAGGAGCCGCCGAGGCATCAATCCCGGCCGATAAGAGCGCGGCTGCTGAGAGCCAGGCGGCCGGCTTAATTGGGCCCTGGGCACCAAGAACACTGAGGAGGGGGCACCTCTGGGCGGTGCAGAGGCCCTGGCATCATTTGGGCACCTTACAAAGATAGTTGGGGGCTGAACGCCCTTTTCTCCAAATTTCAAAAACCCTATGGGAACCAAGAGGTGCTGGACTGGAAGACTCTGTCTCCTTTCTCCCCTGCTCTTAAGTGGCTGCCTTGGAAGGTTGTGCGGGTCGGGAAGCCTGGGCTGGGACCCCAGCAACAGAGACAGCCCTAAGGGAGGCCTGATCCCCACAGGGGACAGCGAACTCGGTAGAGTAGAGATCCTGTCTGAATCACTCGCTTTCAAAATCAAAAGGTATTTGCTCCCCAACCCCGCTCACCTGATACCTTTTATAGGAGCACAGAGACACAGGATACAGTAGGGTTAAGCCCTTCGGAAAGGGAATCTATGCCCCTTCACACGGATGTAAGCATTACAAAACTGTCTCCTAAAGAAATGTCCCAATGTTTAAGTTTGTAGCAAAACTGAGAAGACCGTAAAGATCTCCAATTTTGTGGCTTCAATATGTAGCAATTTTATGGCTTAGGGCCCACATATAAATTCTGCTAAAAATCTCAAAATAGAAACTGAGCAACTCACACATGGTTCTTTCCAACCGAGAAAGAAACTAAGCCAAATACTCATTTAGACGTTTAGCGAGAGCTGTGCCAATACACCGCGGCATGTGCATCCGAGCACTACGCAAAGGTTGGTTATGTGCACCCAGGAAGGCAGCTGAGGACTGCTACGTTCACTGTGGATCTATAAATCTAGAGATCTATAAATCTGCATCTAAATGTGGAGCAGAGAGGGGTGGGAAACATATTTCCTGATTTAGACAGAGAACGATCTATAAATACATTTTCACACATACAACTATAGGAGTGCTGAGACACGTGTGTTTGCTTGGAGTCCCTGGGGATGAAGAGGATTTTTCTAGTGCTTGTGCATTTGGGGTGTCCCAGCCCAGGCTCTGAGAAAAATGAATGAAAGCAAACTAACAACCTACGGCCTCATTTCCCTCTCAAGAGGCGAGAGGCGCACTGCACGGGCGGGCGGTGGATATGCGCCCCGGCGCCCTGGGCGCCTGGGCCCGAAGCTGAAGGAAGTAGCCCAAACTCAGCAGTAGGTGGCCGGCTCCTCACTTCTCTAATCTCCCTAGCCCTGGGCTCCGAGGGGAGAACTTGTAGGGGGTTGGGGTGTCTTTAGGAAGGAAAGGCTCATTATCATTACAAAATGGAGCCATTGAAGGCAAATAGGATTTCTTTTGGAGACAGCTTGGTAAAGAGAGCTGGGAGAAGTCTGTGGGCTTCCACACACCCCTTGCCCCCCACCTCAATGGCACACGACCCAGTCACGGACCGTGAAGTTTCCTCCATTCTCGCCCTGGCTGCTGGGCATCCCTGAACTCCTAGCTTGTCAAGAAGGGGCTTGGAGAAGGGGGTCACCGAGGAGCCCCAGAAGAGAGAAGAGCCTGCTGGAGTCCCCGTATCCATATCCGCAGGCGGGCTCACAAACTGCTTGCCTTCGCTGTTCGGGGCTTGGTGACTGCGGGGTTGGGGCACTAGGGTTTGCATGGGCAAAGGAAAGAAGGTATGATTTTAAAATCTGGAATCTTGAGGGGAGAAAATGCAATGACCAAGTAGCCCCCCACACACACCTTTTAAATCGGAGGCCAAGGGCTTTAGGGACTCTGGATGTCCTTTTATTTTTCTCCTTTGGCTTATGGGGCGGGGTGGGGGGCAGACAGGAGGAACCTCAGGTGGGCTTGGGGCAGTGCAATCCAATCTAGCTGGCCGGGCCGGGTGGGAGTGATTTACAAAGCAAAACCTCAGATGCTACTTCCTGAGAAGACCAGAAGGCACCAGATCAAAACAGCCTCCTCTAGGCGTTTATGACCCTGTCTCTACTCCCAACAGGAAAAGCACCCTCAATAAAAGCTGGGCCCACGCCCCCCCCTCCGCTCCAGGGAGGGGGAGACACCATCTCAAATGAGGGACCTGACCCTTACTCCTTTCACACACACACACACACACACACACTATTTACCAGACAGAACTGTCCTCCAATATCTGAGCAAAACAACAGCCCACAGAGCAGTTTGGATTTTGAGTCTGGGACAGCAGGAAAGGCAGATGTGATTAGCTAAGGCCCTGGCCTATACCAGTGCCACCTTGGTCCTCCACAACCCAATCTGGGCCAACCGGACATTGAAAGTCACCAAGAGCCTGGCTGTCACCATCCATGGCGGGGGGGGGGGGGGGGCTGCTCCAAGATTGGGGTCTTGGGTGGGGAGGGAACAGAAGGAAGGAAAGCCAGCAGTAGTTGCCCAAGACCTGAGCGGTGGGGGTGGGGTGGGGAAGACAAATGGCTTCCAGGCTGGGCTGATGGGAAGAATGGGGTGGGAGGGAAGGAGAGGGAAGTGGGTTTGAGATTGGCTGACTGTGTCCAGCCCAGGCTTCTGACCTCTGTCATGCCACACTTGGGCACATATGTATATCCTGTGTGTTTAGGTTTTTGGATATTGAGGGCCGGGGACTGGGAGAACCAAAGATCTGCTTTACCTCTCTGAGAGGTACTGTGATGTGGTTCCAAAATGGATTCCAGGTAACTGAGCCCACACTTCCCACCCAGCCCCCGTGGGTTTGCAGACCACAGAACTTGCTCTGAACACATGTAAAGAAGTAGCCACCTCCTTGGCACTGGCTCCGCCAGCCCACAGCCTCTTTACCAGAGCTTCTAGGTCAGGAACACCAGATACTGAACAAGACCCTGGATAGCCCAGTGCACCTTTCCCAAGTTCCGCATTGCATAGGCGCATGGACGCCCCCCCCCCCCGCCCTGTTACCATCTGCCCCGAAGTGGGAGAGGAACTTGAGCTCTTCTGCAAGGCTCAGGACAGGGGGCTCTATCACCCCAGCTCCCTAAGGCAGGTCTTCCAGCTCCTGGAATCCCATCAAAGCAGGCGAAAGAGATGCAACCAGACCAGACCCCACTGCAGGTTAGGAGGGCCCAGTAGAGATGGGGCAGAGTGGGAAGGGATGTGGCTTTCCTGGCCTTCTAACAGCCTTGTCTGCTCTCAACCCCAGAAAGCTTGAGTTTGGCACCCTGACTTCAAAGTTCCTCTCCTCTCCACCTGGGGGGAGGCGGGGCTACAGGGGCTCTCACCCCTCCCCCTCCCCACAGTGGAGGCTCAGAGAGTCCTGAGACACACAGAACGGAAGTCCAGGATGGTGATGTGTCAGCAATCCGCCCTCAAAGACCTAACTCAGCCAGTTCCAGAGAGGAGTGGTGACAAAGCTGAGGACTGCTTACCGGGATGCTAGGAGCGGCTGAGGCAACTCTTAAGAAAAAGTCTCTCTTCCCAATGCCTGCGGACTCCACCCCTCTTTCTTGTCTTTCTGTCCTCATCCCCTCCAGGGGACTTGGCAACCCCAGGGTGGTGCCAGCTGCTCTCCCACGAGGCTACTGCAACATTTGCTAGGGGTAGGCACATGTACGTGTGTGCTTCAGGAACTCAACAAAGAGGCAAAAGTGGTTGAAAGTATGGGCTCAGCGACTTCTGCCCTTCTCTGGCTTCTTATCCTAGTCCTTCCTACCCAGTCCATGCCACTGTCCCCAAACCAGCCTCACCCAGGAGACAAATAAGAAGATGGGTGTCCACATGCCCAGCTCAGCCTGGGCCATTCCTACTACTCCTGGACCCTTCATCCCCAGAGGAGGGCTCAGAGGCCCTGGTAGCTCCAGGAGGGCAGGAGATGGGGCGGAGTCTTGGAGGGAAGGGGAACCCAACCAGAAAATTAACCTTGGAACAAAGCCCTGGGGATGGGGGCGGGGGACAATGCCTGGGTCCGGACCTGCCAGCGGACTGGCTCTGCGCCCAGTCCAAGAGAGCACACAACATTTCTGTCGTGCACACCCACTGTGCGCTTCAGCAGCCTGTGCTCAGAAATAGGGTCTCACCCACTGCCTGCCGCGACCTAAGCCACGTAAACACAGCCATAGCCCATAGCCCTCGATGGCTGCTGACGGGGCACCAGCTCACCATCTAGCTCATTAGTCCATCGTTCTAAACAGAATAGACAGGAGCCGAAACATTAGCTGTTCAACATGGAAGCCCTAGTGATTTGACAAATGAGAGGTACCAAACAAAAAGACTCCAGTTCTGCTCCGTTCCCCAACCACGCTTAAGACAGTTTGATAAATCCAATGCCCCAGGAGTAATTCCAGAAATATCAATTAAAAGGGGTCTCCTCAATTCACCCCACCTGCTCCCCTCACCCCTGGCTCAGAAGAGAATGAAAACTTCTGAGAGTGGTAAGTGGAGAGGGGGTGATCGGCGAGAATTTGAGTTCAGGGCTGGAGCTCATTTCCACACTTGCCCTGTAGCCTAATGCAGAGTTCCCGCCTATGCAGCTCAGGGAATGGGACAGAACCACGCTGGGGGACAAGACAACACTCCAGGGGACTGTCCCCACAGCTTCATACCCCTGCACGATTCAGTTCAAGCTACGACTTTGTTAGAGACCAAAGGCACAAGCCACAGGCTGAGGGGGGCCAGAGGGAGGGCCAGGATCACTCCCCCCCTCCGAATCTGACCGAGGGCAGCCCCGGGAGCACGGAGGGGACGGTGGGAAGAGAGAGAGCCGGAGACCCAAATGCTTTGTTGCTGATTGGCTGATGGAGGCCATGTGACCCTGCTTAGCGCATTCCTGATTGGCTGCTTGACCTCTTCTAGGGTTAAAGACCTAGGAACAAAATGAAAAGCTTTCCGGGTTGGCTGGGGCACCTTGGCACCTGATTGCCTGCCCACCCCCACCCCCATCCCCAGTTCAGGGCGCTGGGCGTGGAAAGCCCAAGAATCTCAGGGCCCTTTTGTGTTTGCCCCGAGTCCAGGTGGAACTGACAAAACGGTAAAAACTGACCCGAAGAGCGGATTGTTGGAGGGAAGAGGAGGCTAGTGTTTAAGTGGACCGTTTGAGCCTCAAGAACAGAGAAGGGAGGGAGGGACTGACCGCCCAAGAGGCGCTGTGTGAATCCGCAAGAGGTGGACGGGCGCACACAGCCCGCATCGCCCAGCGCAGCGCCGCCTGGCCTGGGGGTGGGACGGGGGCTCTAGCTGAATTCCTGGTTAAAGACCTCCGGGAGGCCGGGCTGGGGAGGAGAGAGGCAAGTTACAGACCCTGGGGAATGCCTCCCTGCTGCTGGGATCCGACTGTTTCCGGAAACCCTCAGAATCTCAGCTTAGAGGAGACGGTGGGGAAGGAGGAAAGGCGACCCTGAGAATTAACTTTTTAGGGCGTTCCTGGACAGACCCTTCTGGGGTCCCAGTGCCTGTCAGGGAGGAGGATGGAGAGGGCAAATCTGGGCAGGGGTGGTGTGTGTGTGGTGGTGGCTGAGGCCCTGGGAGAAGGTGCGCGGGGGCGGGAAGGGTCCTCCAAGTCCGGCGCCCGTGCTTGCAGGTGTGGGGCTGGTCTCAGTACGCCCCCACCCCCACCCCAGCTTTGTGCCTGTATGTCCCTTCACTCTCCTGTCCCTGCTTCCTCAATCCCTTGGACAGCGGAGGGGATACTACCATAGCGACAGTTCCTTCCCCATCCTGCACCTGCGTGCGGGGCTGGGGGGCAAAGTGTGAGTACTGACCCCCATCTTGGGGAAGGCGCGGACCTGGCCCCAGCCCTGGCCCTCTGCTCCCCTCCCCTCTGTGCGCAGGCAGCCGCCCAGCCTCCAAGCCCTCCCTAAGCACAGAGGTTTAGCTGCCGGTGACCCACTGGGAGGGGATACGGGAAACACTGGCAGGTGCCCAGGACACGTGCCTCCCACGCCCGAAGCCTCTGCTGCTCCCTTCTAGAAATCTGACAGAACCCCAGCTTGGAGACTGGCCTCGGTGCGCAATGGCCACACAGGGCCCTGCTGGCTCCCTCCCCCCTCCTCTGGGTTGGGGCGCTTTTCTAGCCTAGCGAGGACATCACGTCTACTTCCCCGCCCACTCCGTGCACCTGACCCTCCCCGAGGGAACCCTTAGGTCTTGGGGACCTGGCTTTACTTGAGGCAAAGGCTCGGGATGCTGGGAAGACCTCAGGGGGAGAGGGATGCGTGAAGCCACAGTAGCCTGAGACAAATGAGGACTCCAGGTTACTGAGGCCGGGACAGCCGCCCTTCCTGGCCGGGTGCTGAAGGGGAGGGGGATACTTTGGGGGCTTTTTCAGGTGCCTCTGCGGGTCCCAGCAGCAACCTGTGGGCTCAAAGCCACAAAGCCCTCCTTCCACGCCGTGGTCCCCAGCTCCCCCCCACACCTGGATTCTAGGCCACTGGCTGAGGGTTGAACTCACCCCTCCCTGCAGCGCGGTGCCCCACAAGCACTTGGCTCTCGCGTAGGAGTTTGCACACTCCTACAAACGCCCACTGCTCGCGGCTCGGCCGCTGACTTTCTTTCCAACTGAGAGAGGGTCAGAGAGACCTTGAGGAAACTACAGGATGTTGCTAGAGGCAGCAGGGCCCTGGGGAGGGGACAGCAGGGCTGGGGGGGGGGTGGCAAGCCTCGGCCTGGGGAGGCCTGAGCTGGCCTATTCCCCCCTCCCCCGCTTCCAGAGTCAGAACTGCCTTCTACCAAGGGGAGGAGAGTTAGGAAATGTGAGGAAAGGTCTGAGAAAGGGAGCGAGAGAGGGGGAGAGAGAATTAACTTACAGTGTTCCCTGGGATTCATTTGCGAAGATGGAACCTCTCTCACCATCATCCCCAGCGCCGTAATCCCCTCTAACTGCCAGGCCCTCTGTCCTAGCATTAAACCTCACCAGCAGCTGCGTGGCTGGACAGTTAAGATTATATATGATGTAAATATATTGTGGGTTTGTCAGCTCTCCCTACACCATAAAACTTGGTTTAATGACATCACGTGGTCCCCCAAGAGCCACTCACGGGCTTGCCTTCGGGCCATTCACATAAATAACCTCCAAAAGTTTCAAACTCCTAAATTCACGTAGAAGCCATGCCTAGTCCTCCAATGCTCAGTAACACTAAAAAGCCCTGGTGGTGCTCCTTTGTCCCACCCCCCACCCCCTTGCAGGGTGGGAAGGGGGGAGAGGGTGGACCCTCATTTATTTATTTATTTACTTACTTATTTCCATAAGGACCTGTCGCCTCCGAGGTCGTGTTGATATTTTTTTCCTCCTATTTTTTCCTCCTCTCTCCTCTAATTGCTCAGAGTGGGCCGTGTCCCCCTCCCCCCACTCCCCCGGGAAGGTAAGTCACGCTTCTTCCCCTTCTTTCTCGCTGCCAGAGGGGGTGGGTTCCAGGGCAGAGTGCAGAGGCCGGCTCCTCGGGCTGTTTGGGACCCAGCAGCCCCCTGCATACTGCCCCAGTGCAGAGCCAGACCCTGCTCCCGGGAGGCTGTTCCAGGCTGGCGGGGCGCCAGCCACAGCCTGAACGCTCAGGGAGAAAGCAAGCCAGGGCCTCACCCGTCCCCTGTGCTGGGTCGCTGAAGCTGAGGCTGGGGCCTGGGCGCGCAGGTCTGCAGACTGTGACAGGGACGGGAGAGAGGCTGGCGCGGCTGTGTCCACCCCAGCCTGCTCACATGAAATCAACCCTGCAGCTCATACAGGAAGGAGAGGCCCAAACCCTGCCTGCCGGCTGGCCTGAAAAAAAAAAAAACACCCAGTGTACCCACCGTGGGGCAGGTATAGCCCTCCCGGCGGGAGGGGCCTGCAGTGCCCCCACCCCAGGCACAGCCCTTGCTTGGCCCCTGGTCTGTGCCCTGGGGAGGACACAGGGAGCCTGGGCGGCCTGGGAGGCTGGGGCGGGGGAGTGCAGACGCTACAGCTTCTTTCTTAGTTAACTGTTACCCTTCGGAGACGCCTGTGCTGCTCCACGCTCCACTGCTCGCCCAATAGTTTTACTCAGCATGGAGAAAAAATTAAAATAACTCCCTGAAGAAAATTACACATTTTATTTCAGAGAGACAGAGAGAGAGGGAGAGAGGGGCTGGGCCTACTGCTGTCTGCAAGTTGACGATCTCAGTGTTGCTCTGCGCTGGCAGTGTGGAGGGAAGGGTGGTAGCATGGGATGGGCAAAGGCTCTTGGGTCTTATTCTTAAAAACAAAAACAAAATGACAGTGCGGTAGCCAAGGTAGTAGGATTCAGTGAATTCAGTCCTTATTTAAAAAGAAAAATCCAGGCACCTCCGCATTAATCATTGTAAATGCTCCCCCAGCACAGTCCAGATCCCCATCCCACCAGTGTGGGGGCCTAGGCATGGCTCCAGGAAATCACCCCTTTGTAGGGGGCGGGAGAGGAAACGCAGTAAAGTTTTATGGACCCTTCCTGCATTTGTTTTCTCCTGCAAAGTGCTTCCTCCCCAGCCCATCCCAGGAGCCTGGGGCTGGGCAGAGCAGAGCACGGCCTAGGCCAACCCCAGGCACCACCTGAATTAGCCCCCCCCCCCCCCCCCGCAGCCATCCTCCTCCTCCACACAAAATCCCAGAGACTGAGATGAATGAGGGCGAACAGACGTGACTCGGCCACACGTCTATGCAGCTTCTCTCCCGGTTAATTGTCCTGCATAGCCCTAGGCCCCAGAAGGTGGAGGAAAGGGTCTGAGCACTTCCTGCCAGGCAGGTAGGCACTGCAGCTCGCCCTCCCCGCCCCCCAGTAGCAGAGAAAGCTGAAGCACACATGGCCTGGTCCCCCCAACACCTCTATATCAGGCAGTGGGCCCCCTGGCCCCAGGAGAGCCCTCCAGAGGGCCCAGAGGGCCCCGAAATCTAGCACACGGCGGAGCCATCGGTCCCTACAGATTAGCTCTGGCATGCAAGAGGCGGGGCGGGGAGGGCTGCTGCCAGTCTGGAGCCAGAGTGGGAACCGGTGCGCAGACCGGTGCGCTCTGCTCCGCGGCCTCGGGCCAGGAAAGGGGCTGAGTTCATCTCCCCTTTCTCGCTGCCCTTAGAAGTCCCCAGAACAATTTGTTTTTCCAGGGGAGACTTAAAGGCGAGGGGCCTCCCCCTACACCTCAGAGCCCATTCAGACACTTTGACCCAAACAGACGGGAGCCACGGCACTTTCAGTCCTGTTCTCGCTTCGTCTTTATTTGATATGACAAAATATAGCTTCCGGAAAGACCTGGAGTCAATAAATAGTTGGGCCATAGCGATGGGGCGAGAGGGCAGAGAGGGCTGTGGCGGGGACCGCGGACCAGCAAGGGGCCCAGCGGCAGGAAACCCCGGTAATGGAGCTAGCTAGCAGGCTGGGGCTGGGCCTGAGGACATGCAGCGGGCGGCGCAGGCTGGGGTGGGAGCGGTTCCCGGATTTCTCCCGTGGGAAGAGAGGTCCCCAGAGCACGGGGCAACCGAGGGGACCCCCAGCCTCTCCCCTTTTCATATGTAAATCTCCAGTAAGTGCACAGGGGGTTTAGTCACCGCAAAGAAGCACCCCAAGACTTGGCGACGGACTCCGCCAGGCACAGCCACTCTCTCACCAGCCTGCAGCCGCTCGGCCGGCCTATCCGGGAACAAAGGCGAGGGCAAGGCTGGAGGGTCGGAGCCAGGGGCCTGTGGCACCGGCCGGGACCACAGTGACTCGGCTGGGCCTGGCAGGCTGGGGCTGGGAGCCAGAGAGGCTGCCCAGGCCCAGGGTCGCTAGGTATCAGCCTGCACCGGAGCTGCCCGGTGCTGAGCTGAGCGGAGCTGAGTCCAGCTAAGGGGAGATGGGGCAGCCCCCCGCAGCGGGAACCCGGGTGGGTGGGGAAAGCGCTTTTTTGTCTGAGAGGCCCTGGGGGCCAAGATTCTAGCTCCCACCCCCGCACCCCAAAATATAGAGAGAAAAAAACCGAAAAGGAAAGGCGCAGGACCGAAGGCGGCTTGGGGGGCCCCGGGAGGCTCTCTGTGGGCCGCCCGGCTGCCTCTAAAGAGCCTCTTTGCTTTTCATTTTGGAATCTTTCTTCCACTTCATCCTGCGGTTCTGGAACCAGATCTTGATCTGTCTCTCGTTGAGACACAAGTTGTTGGCGATCTCTATGCGCCTCCGGCGAGTGAGGTAGCGGTTAAAGTGGAATTCCTTCTCCAGTTCCAGGGTCTGGTAGCGCGTGTAGCTGGTTCGGGACCGCTTGCCATCCGTCTCTGGAACAGAAACCGCACCCGCCCCCACCAAAAGCCAGGCAGGGGTGAATAGCATGTAGCGCCCCGGCGCCCCCAGCCCAGCCCCGAGCCCCCCACGCGCGGCCGGAGGAGGGAGGGAGGCAGGCAGACGAGGCGAGGCGAGGCGAGGTGAGCGCAGCCGGACAGGCCCCGCGGGCCGCAGCGGCCGGCCCGACCTGGCCAGGCCCGGGCAGAGGAGCTTCCGCCCCGGGCGGGAAACTTTGCGCGCGGCAGCCTTCGCTCGGCCGGCCGGAGGGGCTGAGGGGGGGTGGGGGGAAGAGGGAGACCCAGGCTCGGACCGAACAGCAAGCACCCTCCAGGTCCGGGCACCGGGGACCCCCCTCCCGCCCCTCCCGAGTCGCTGGGAGCCTCCGAGCGGCGAGCGGCGAGCGCCGGCCGAGCGGGCTCCGCAGGGGAGGGAGGGAGCCAGCCGCGGGGGGATCCCCGCGCCGGAGCCCCGCGCCGCTCACCCTTCAGATCCCTCTATTTTTTTAACTCCCTCCCTCTCCCCCAAAAATTGAATATTGCCTTTTATACACGTTTTGTTCCTATGATCCAATTATGTCGTCGTAAATTTGGACGCACACAGCCTCTAAGCCTTTTAGTGGACAGTTTTACGAGCCATTGATGCCTGGATCGTAAAATTTATGGCCGCAGGTTTTTTTTCTTTATTTGCCCCGCATGGCCTATAAAACCCAGGCGGACCCGAGCGCGCAAAATGAAGTCCTAAAGTTTACCGTGGCTCATGTGCAGTTTGGTCATCCACGGATAAATCTGTGGCGGGGCCGGTGGCTGGCTCAGTCCGGCGGGCTGCCCTGTCTGCGCCTGCTCCTCTTTGATCTCCCCACTGCTCTTAGCTCGCTCCTCCAGCGCCGGGCGAGCCGCCTTCTGACTGTACATCCCGGGGTTCAGAGGAGCCGCTTCGTCTCTGCCCAGCGCGTGTCCCGGAGCGGCCGCGGCGCTGCAGGCGGGGCGGTCGGGGTGAGCCCGGGAGTTGGCAGCCATGTCTACCCCGTGGAGAGAGTTGGAAGGCGCAGGCGGTGGGAAACTGATGCTTAAGTCCATTCCGCCGTAGCAGTACCTGGGTGCCTGCACCTCTGAGGCCGATCCATAGTTCCCACAAGTTTGCATGTTATAGGCAGGGATATTGGGGCTCTGCTTATAGAATGAATTGGCTACGTAGGAGCTCATGGCGGGGAGGGCCCAAAAAAAAAATTTCTGCACCCTTTTTGATTAAGGGTGATTTGTGACTCTTTGAAGTTGAGGGGTTTTTTGTTCTCCAAAGTGCACAATTTATAGGTGGAGATATCTCTTTCTTTATCCTATGCGCTCTTCCCAAATAAGGGAGCCTTAAATAGAGTCACGTGACTCCAGCGGCCACTCATAAATTTGGCTTGATGACCTCCGGGAGGTTAGTGATGGAAGCCTGCGAAACGCATCTTGATATGTTGGCAAAGCCCAACCAAGGGGGAGAGGGAAGTGAGAAGGGGGGAGAGAGCGAGAGAGACAGAGAGAGATGGAGAGAGGGGGAGAGAGAGAGAGAGAGAGGGAGGGAGGGAGGGAGGGAGGAGGCAAAGAGAGGAGACAGGGAAGGGAGAGGAAAAAATGGTTCTTGGAATTGGGGGGTAGCCGGGACAACGAGCCCACAGCGACACCTGGTGCCTACTTGTAGGAACTGCATCCTGACGTGCCGGCTCGCCTTCCGGCGGCTGCATGTTCCATCCAGTGGAGTAGAAACTGATTGTTGATGCAACAAGCCCCTGTGCTGGACTTTTACATTCTATTTAAATTTGAGAAACGACGAGGCCCCGCTTAGGATGCACAGAGGTGCTTTTATTTTGGAGTGGGTAGCCCAGTTATCCCCACTTCTGGGGTCTTCCAAACTTTGGAAATGGCTGTGGATAAGGGACTTAGGGTAGGGCGGCCCCTGCCCAGGCTGGAGACCCAAGGGGGCTTATCTCAGGCTCCCCAAGTCAAAGGTCAAAGTCCCTTTTCTTCGGAGGTGCTAAGCCCCCCCCCCCCCCGCCGCCACTGCGGAGGAGGCGCCTGCGAGCGCGGAACCGGGGACACACCCTCTGGAGAGCAGACAGGTTATGCAGGAGTAGGGCCCCTGGCGCAGGCAGCACGAGGCTCCAGGCGCGCTTTGCGCGGAGCCCGGAGGCCAGGCGCCAGGTGGAGTTGCTCCACGGAGACCTCACCATGCCAGGCACCCAGAGGTGGCCACACGGAGGTTTTCAATCGCGCCTGCGTCAAGAGCCAGATACAAGGCACTGCGGGACGGGACTGCGCGGCCTCCCGGCGGCGTGCGCTCCTCCGCCGATACCGGTGTCAGACGCAAACCCACGGCACTCGAGGGCGTGGAGGGGCAGCTCCAAGCCTTGCCGGGCCTTAGGAGAGCCAGGCGGCGGAGGAGGCCCTCCTTGGGCCAGGCCCTCCAGGGAGCCATTTCTGAGCTACCTGGGGCCTAGGAGAGGACCTGGCGGGCGGGGGGGAGGGGCCGGCAGGAGCCTGGGCAACCCTTGCCGCCCTTGGCCAGGGTCTCGGCCGCCCCTCGGCCCCAAATCTGATTCTTTCCTGCCTGCCTCTCCCCAGGAAATCCCCGTCCCTGCCAGAAGAAGCCCCCCTCCCCGCTGCCGGGGATCTGAGGAGTCTGGAAACTCCGGCGGATTTTTCCCCCACCTCCGGGAGAGACCCCCGCCACCCCCCCTCCGCCACCCCTCTCCCCCTAGGCCCACTCAGGTTTCTCTGGCTGGGCTTGGGGAGAGAAGGCTGGCGCTGGGAAATGGCCAAGGCTCCGGCCGCGCCCCTCGGCCGCCCCGGCCTGGGGAGAGAGCAAAGCAGCCAGGCCGGGGAGCCCCCCGCCCCCACCCCAGGAAGGAGGAATTTTGTCCCGGCCACGTCAGGAGTCCCAGAGCAGGCCGGAGCTCCGTTTCCAAGCTTTCTCTTTCGCGAGGTCCTGGAGCCGCTGCGTCCCGGCCCGCGGCCCCGCCGCCGCCGCCTCCCTCCTCCGCCTCCGCCACGTTTCGCCCCAGCCGGCCTGGCGCGGGCCTGGGGGCTTGGGCTCGCGCGCGGCCCCTGCCCTCTCTCCGGGCTCGGGGTTCCCAGGGGCGGCGAGAGAGGCCGGCCGGCTGCCCCCGCCCCCGGCGAAGTCCCCGGCCCCACGGCGCGATCGCGGGGGAAGCGGGAGGCCGGGGCCCGGCGCCCGGGGGAGGCGCGTGCAGGCGACGGGCGGACGCGGGGGCGCTTGGCGCCTGCTCCAGGCCGGCGGACGAGCGAATGAACAGAAATTCTCATCTAAACTTTTAAAAATAATATCAGTTTTATTAAATATTCGAGAACGGATCCAGAGGTCGGATTTATACAGGAGGGTAACACGAGGGGGCTTTATTTATTTATTTATTTTCTCCTACTGGCTAAACAAACGTCATTCACTTTTTTTTTCCTTTTTGCCGTTTTCCCTTTTTTTCCCCTTTTTTTTCCTTTTTAAAATGGGATTGGAACACTGACGGTGCTAAACATAAATATAAATACAGAGACCACAAATACAGCTAAAAATATTCACACAGAACCGGTCACAGTTTGTAATATGCCATAATGACCCCCAGGATTCTTTAAATACAATGTTGCCTGGGCTGGGCATTTGCCGGGGCAGAGGGGCCGGGCAGGGGCTGGCGGAGGGGCCGAGGCCTCCCCGCCCTCCCGCGGCTGCCAGGCCGGGACCTGAGGCCCCACAGCGGAGGCCCCGGGCCCGGGAGCCGGCGCTCTGCGCGCGGGGCCGGGGTGGGGGGCGTCGAGGCGGTGGTGGTGGTGGTGGTGGGAGGAGGGGGGGGTAGCCAAGTCCTCATTCGCAGGGCAATCTGTGGAGGCTGAAGAGAGGTTCAGGGGCTGAGCCCCCAAGGCCTGGGCCCGGGAAAGGGCCTGCAGACAAGCCGAGAAGGAGCTAGCAGGGAGCGAGGAGGAGGAGGAGGAGGAGGAGGAGGAGCAGGCGCGTGGCGAGAGCGGTGCGGTGCGGGAGGGGGTCCGGAGCTGACGCTCGGGTCCACGTTGGGCTCCCTAATTCTGTTTCAGGGCGTCCAAACACATCAGTTGTGCCAGTGAGAAGTACTGGAGTGTGGTTAGGGGCGAGGCGGTGTGCGGGGGAGGGAGGGAGCCAGGGAGAAGGAGAGACAGACGGGGGTGGCGCGCGCGGGGACACAGTCCTGGTCACTCTTTCTGCTTCTCCTCTTCTGTGTCTTCCCGCTTCTCCTCTTTCCCGCCCAGGCTGTCGGCGGCCGCCCCTCCGCCGCCCCCCGAGAGCGTGGACGTGAGGTTGGATTCCTTCTTCCACTTCATGCGGCGGTTCTGGAACCAGATTTTGATCTGCCGCTCGGTCAGGCAGAGCGCGTTGGCGATCTCGATGCGCCGGCGCCGCGTTAGATAGCGGTTGAAGTGGAACTCCTTCTCCAGTTCCAGGGTCTGGTACCGCGAGTATATCTGGCGGCCGCGCCTCCGGTCCGCTCCGTAGCCGACCCCTAGAGATCCGGGCACAAAACACACTAAAAGCCATCAGCAAAGGCCGCTCTCCGCAGAGGAGCTCGCCTCGCAGTCCCTGAGCCTCCCAACTTGGCCAGCAGCTCAGGGGCCCCCTTGGGCTGTAAGCCTTCTCCCTTTTGCTCTGCCCCACCCCCACCGGGGGACAGCCAGGACCCCCAACCTCCTCCAGCGCTCCCCTGGGGGTGAGAGGTTGTGGGTCCCAGAGAAAGGTGGGTGGGTGGGGGGAGGCGGAGCAAAAAAAAAAAAATCAGGCAGAAAGCTGGGGGTCTGAAAGATTATTTTTGAAAAAAAAAAAGAGAGTGGGGGATGAGGGCCCCATTTCTCCAGGGCTGGGGTCCCCCATCTCCGCAGGTGCCCCAACTCCTCAGAAGCTTCTCCCCACTTCTCTGCCCTCTCCTCTCCCCCTCCCTCCCTCCTCAGCCTGAGGCGACTTTGGGGGGCTCCCCCACCCTGGGCCCCCTCCCCTCATCCCCTCTGCCCTGTTCCTGCCCCCTCAACTCGCCTTGGAGCCCTCCAGTCGAGGGGGGCCAGGGCCCTGTGAGCAAGCAGGAGGCGAGCAGAGGGGGCAGAAGAGGGGGCCCTGTCTCGTCGGCGAGGAGACGAGCGTGATTGTTTTTATGGGGCCATAAAAAACTCTCTCCGCCCGTTCTTCTAGGGAAGCCGGTCGTAAAGCCAGTTCAGTTTATTTAATTTATATCTCGGGGCTGTAAAACTCACCACTGTGCGAATTCATTCGCTGCATCCAGGGGTAAATCTGGATACTGGCTTTCTGGTCCTGGGGCGCAGTCCTGCCCTGCTCAGGACTAAAATCCTGAGCGATTGAGGTCTGTGTGTTATGTCCTAAGGTGTTTTGTCTGCAGTTTGAAAGCATGTCTTTCTCCTGGTAAAAGGAATTAGATCCATAGTCATACGGCCCCCGGCTGGAACTGAACACGACATTCTCCTGTGGCGAATAAAAGGGAGTCGAGTAGATCCGGTTCTGGGCAACCGCCGCTCCATAGGTCGAGAAATGCCTCACTGGATCATAGGCAGTGGAATTGAGGGCGACGTTGGGGAGGACGTCCTGGCCCCCGGCGAGGTGGCAGGATAAGGAAGGGTTAGTGAAGTAGGAATTCATCCCTTTGCCTTTACCTGGTCGGGCTATGATTTCTTTAATATTTATTTCTGTCTCCAGTTTGTACTCGGAACTAGATGGTTATAGGGACGGCTCCAATCCAGGACAGACAAAATGACAAAGTCAGCTGACCCCCTTCCAGCCAATCGCAAGCCAGATGTCAAGAAGGGGGAAAAAAATCGCTTCTGCTTCTGTTGATTCCCTAGTTGAGACTAAGTGTGTGCTTTAAAAGTGAGACTTGGATTTCTCTTAAAAATATATATGCAAGGGAACTGGTTTGGGGGCGAAGGAGGGGGTGCGTGCCCGCCAGCAGGGGCTCCCCCCCCACCCCCCAACGCCAGCTGTGCTCCCGGGGAATCTCTCAGCCCCAGCTCACTGGGCTGTGCTGTGACCAGAGCCAGGGCCGGAGAAATCCCTGTATTTTCAATCTGATTTCTTATTTTATAACTACCTCCTTCTAAAATTACGTCCTGATGACTCCGTGGGAAAGATTCCCTCCCAGCTCAGGGGGTTCCCTAGAAACCCTCCAGGAAGTCCTCCCCTGATACTCTCTGGAGTGAGCTTCCATCACTGAGCCCGTATATTTTTTCCCCCAACAATTAAAAAAAAATCAGAAGTCGAAAGAAATTACATGAAACCTCACAGCACCAGGAGGGAGGAGGGTGTGGCCCAGAGTCTTGGGTGCAGGGAGCATGGTGGGGGCAAGCAAGTCTCGAGTGGGCGAAGGTGAGACTTTAGGGTACAGTGGCAGAGCTGACCTGGGCAAAGGGGCCATGTGTCTGATTTCCTGGGCCTCATTGCTCCATTCTGCCTCTGCTTTGGGACCCTCCCCTCCCTTTTTTTGGGGGGAAAACTGTTGCAGCATTTTTTTCCTAAAAGGGAAAATGTATAAAAATACAACAGAAAAGGAAGAAAAAGTAGTAAAAGGTGGGAGAGAGTGTAAAAGGAAGAAGAAAGCGAACTCTGAGAGTCTTTCTAGAGACATCAACTCCTGTTTATGTTGGTGAGAATTTATGATTTGGAGGCAGCGAGCGCGGTGGAGTGATTCACAGGGGTTCCAGGCAGAAAGAGAAGGCTGGGCCAGTGAGGCGCTGGTGGACAGTTAGCTCCTTGCAGTCTCAAGCCCCTGCCCAGGTCAGAAGCCCCCCAGCCCGCAAGGAGGCATCCTGGGCCCAAGCTCTGGGGTTTGAAGACTCTAGGGAAAGGCTGCTCGTGGAGAGCTCCTGCCCAATTGCCAGTGTGGCTGGGGCTCTCAGCAGCCTCTGTTGCTGTGTCCCCCCCCCACCCTGGGGCTGAGGAAAAGGAAGAGCGGGTTAGGAACAGGCAGCTGAGGCCGAGGTTTCTGAGGGAGCTGCAAAACAGCGGAAGGTGTGCAGATGGGCGCTTTCTCCTGATGGAACCCAAACTTAATCTGATGTCTCGACACAGGCAGAAAATGCTTCGAGGTGACAAAGAGGGGGTGGTGGGGTGTGCGCGGGGCACGTACTGAGAGCTCATATTTTCCCCTCTATCATTTTTTTAGGGGGGGCACTGGCTATAACAAGAACCCGGATGTCTCCGGATTTTATGATCTTTTCCTTCTGTGTAACAAAGCGGAGTAATCAATGGGTGGCAATAAAGCCATAAACAGGACTACGCTGGGAAAAAACTCGTTTATTCGTCTTCTGTAAAGCTAAGGTTTCCCTGGAGTGTCGCTAGGGGGGAAAAATAAAGTTTCGAACCCCAAAGCAGACAGTACGTGGAGCTGGTGGGGACCCCATGCTAGTTACTACGTGAACCTTGCGAGGGGCTCACCGGGGTCTTCCTGCCAGACAATTTGTGCTGGCTTTGAAGAAAAAAATACAGCCCCAGTCCTTCGAAAAGGAGGAAAGTTGGTTGGTATTTAGGAGGTAGGAGAGAGACCCCTCCCATTAGGAAGGTTCTTCCGCTGGGACCACACTTTCTCCTCCCCAAGGAAATAAAGGTGAAAGCAGATGGGGGGTTCTTAAACTGAAGAGGAAGAAAATTTGATCTCATTTTGGGGTGACATGGCAGGTACACAAGCAGAGACACCACACATGAGTTGCTTTTGGCTCTCCAGTCCAGCTGTCCTCGAATTCATGGCATGCCTGGGCAGAGGTTTCTAACAGCTGGCTGGGGCCACAGCTCCCCCCCCCCTCCCGCAACCAGGGCAAGAAGTAGGGGGAGAAGAACAAGTGTGGAGGGGGCGAGCCTCCTGGAGGCTGAGCCAGGAAGCACCCCTGGCCACAAGTAGCCTGTCTCAAAGCTCCCAGCTTCTGCTCTGCCCTGAGGGTAGCAATGGAACAAGTAGAAGAAGCAGGAAGAAAGAGTAACCCCCCTAACCCCCCATTTCAGAGAGAAAGATTGCTGGAGGGATAAATCATGTCAGTGATAATTCCTTCAAGATATTAAATTGTTGCAATGTACAACAAATTGAATGATGGAAGATAGGATCCTTAATGAGGTTTTGCTTTCAATGATTGTTGATCTTCCATGTATTTTAAAATCTCTTTTATGGGTGGAGGGAGGAAAGGACCTTGGCGGGGGAGGGTGTGGAAAAAAAAGAAGGGGTTCCGGGAGAAGGCATAAGATACAGCCCCCCCCCAACAAGGACGTCTGGGTTTCCTTGGGCCTCTCCTCAATTCGGTGTGGAAAAGAAGGGGGCCCCAAAGTTGGGGGAGATTCTCTTTTGGGCTCTCGGGGGGTGGGCGACCTAAGGAGCAGAGTGTAAGTCTCAGGCCCGGAAAGTTAAGTGTTTTATTACGTCCCTAAACAGAGGGCAGGGACTGAAAGGTCTCGCCGATTCATAAGGAACAGAAACCAGCTGCTGGGGAAGCAGGCAGAGAGGCTGGCTGGAAGGGCAGAGCGGGGGAGGCGGAAACACAAACGCGTTTCCACACGGCCACCGTTGATTTCTCCCCCCCATCACCTTCCGTTCCTGCCCGCCGAACGAAGCTCCCTTCGTGCAGTTTGATCTTTAATTATGCGGCTGGAATTTGCTGGAAGGCTTCGCTCCAAGGGGGGAGAGCAGGTCAGATGAGCCCAATCTTCCCTCCATTGGGTTGTATTTTCCTTTTCCCATTTCATGTTAATTTTATTTGGGGGGGGGGCATAAGAAAGGCTGTCAGTGGGGGAAGCTAGCACTTGGATTTTTCTGCATATATTTATATTTTCCTGTACAATTTGTCTGAAAACAATTATGGAAACTCATCAGCAGAAGCAAGAACAGATGTTTTATTAAAACTGCAGTTGAGCTCTGTAAATATGCACACAAGTCCCAGGCAGGAGGGGAGAGAACTTGTTCTTTGTTTCTATAAAACAAGCCTGGGGGAATCAGAGGACACCTCCTATCAGGCCCGCAGGTCTGCGCCCGGCTCTGGACCCCGCGGCCCCAGGAATTAGGCATTCGAAGGGCGCTTTAGCGTCCTGAGCAGATTTTCGCGTTGGGAGCTGTAATTAGTGGATGTAAAACCAGCTCTCAGAAGACACAGAAAAGGGTACAGTTGCCATTCGCTGTCCCGGTGCTCCCCGCCCTCTCCCCTCCTGCCCCCCTAGCCCAAGCACACCCTTTTCATGAGCACTAATTATAGGGGAAGAATTCAGCGCTTGTGCCTAGGGCCTGAGTGAACTCCCCAAGGCTAAGGGGAGAGTTGGAGATCGGCCACTTGGGGGGTTCCCAGGGGGAGTTAAGTAGTCCCATCCTAGCCCCAGCCGCTTCAGGTCCCCCCCAGAAGCTGGGGGCCTCTGCGGCTCTGAACTGGGCAGAGGGTAGGTGGACCTGCACCCCAGCCCGAGACAGGCTCCTGGACAGGCCTCACCTTGCCTTTCACACTGCTTTGCTTTTGCTCTGGAAAACATATTAATTTCTCGGGGAGGTGTGTGGGCAGGGAGGGAGCCAAGGTCTGGAATTTTTATTTGAGGGTGCTCTTTTCCAGAGGTTCTGCCCTCATGTGTGATGCCCGATCACCTCAAACTCTGCACCCTCTTTGAGACTCACCCACCCTCGCACACAGATCCACACACTCCAGTCCTGGCTGCCGGCGCCACCAGCTACAGCTCGGCGCTTCCGCTGGCTGCTCAGGGACCCCAACACTGGGGCCGCAGGACTTGGGTGCTGGGGTGCAGGGAAGCCTGTGGCCCCACCACCACCCCTAATTCTCTCTGCAGAGTGGGAGAAGGCGGCTGCCTGCCAGCTCCTTTTGTGCCCCTGGGCGAGGGCTAAAATCCCTCTTGCAGAGAAGCCGAGAGTTTCAATCACTGGCTCCGCTCACTTCACAATCGCACTGTTTGGTTAAGGCTTTGCTGTTCTGAAGCCACTGTTCAGTTGGCCCAACTGACTTAAGACGAGATTTCTTTTTTATTAAAAAAAAATCAAAAAATAAAATTCGTACTCTAAATGCCTGCTGTTTGGGGAACAAGGTCCTTTGATCTCCCGTGGAACTAAGAGTCAAAACACTGCCAAGCTCCTCCTGGTCTGCCCGAGAAGGTGAACGCAGGGGACTCCCCCTCCCCCACCCTCAGCTTAGGGACCAAAGCAGGGGCTCACCCCAGGGGCTCACAGATATGGTGGGGGGACGGTGTCTGCGCACACACACCCCACACCCATGCACGTGCTGCATTCCAAAAAGGAACACCCTCCTTTCAAAGTTCTGGCGTGCAGACTCTTGGGGGGGGGGGTGGTGAAATTTGACACACCCAACCCAGAAATGGATCCCAGTTTGGGGGTGCAGATATTTTGGGGACCTGGCTGTCACGGGCCAGCTGAAGGGAGTTGGGGGTCCGCCGAGAGGGAGGAGGAGGCCGGATGGGGACTGAGAAGTGCCCCAAACACCTCTGAGGCCTGCACTGGCCACTCCTCGCTTGAGCGAAGTAAAGGTTAAGAGCCTGTCTGAGCTGCTGCGGGTTACTGCAATGAAACAGGAAAGAAAGGTGTCGTTCCTCTCCTCCCTCCCTCTCTCCTGACTTCTGCCGGCCTTCCCTTCCTGGCACCATACTTATTACTGCCACCATCAGCAGACACAAACCCTCACTCTGGTGTTTGCTCAGGTTCTCCGTTCGCTTCTTGGGCCTCTCAGGTTAAAAGTAAAACAGGTCACCAGCACCTCTGTCCCATCACACTCAGGTCTGAGCCCCCTTCCAGCTCCATTTGGGTAGAAAAAAGAAAAATCCTTTCTGGCTTTTGGGGGTCTGGCCCTCTAACCTCTCATCTTTATTCCAAACAGCTGAAGGGGGGACCTGTGGACACCCTGGGGACATAGCAGTGACCCCAGTGTCAGATATGTTGGGTGTGTGTGTTGGGGGGAGCACAGCAAGTGGCTCTGCTTGGTCCAGGAGAAGTTAAAATTCAGAATACCCAGGATATTTTCAGCTCCCAGCTAAAGAGGGTACCCGATGAGCAAGAAGGGGTCAGAGCTGTTCTGCACTGGACTAAAAGACGCCCAACTTCCGGCATCTCGCGCCCCTCAGCGCTGAGCACTGCTTGGACCCTCTAGGAAGGTTTATGAGAATTGTAAAATGCAAGAACTTGGCGTTTATGACGTCACGGCGAGCTGCCATATGGAAACTGTAAATGTCATCAAAGTTCTCCACGGAGGGGGAGTTCTGTGTGCGGGCGCTCGGCTTTCTCTTGGTTTTCTTCCTTCTTTCCCCCTCTTCTGTCCCCCTGTCTAACTTCTGCTTGAAAATAAAATGTTATTATGTTCTGGAACAATAAGCCAACCATGAAACACCCTCCTCGTTCCCCTATAAATACTTTTATCCTTTATTGTTTGCAGATCTGAACGAACCATTTAATCTGTGCTGCTGCAAAGAGGGAGCTAGACCGGGAGGGGGAAAATTAATTTCAGAAACGAGAATATCACTTTCTTCGATGATACTCTTTTAGATTCGATAGCCAGGAGCGAAATTAAAGGCAAACAACGGTGTCTCCGACTCTACACCTGGTGGGGCCAGAGATTTATAGGATCTTTAGCGAAGGGGCAATTTAATTTTGTGAGATTTGCTTAAATTCACCGCACTTTTGGGGGGCTGAGGAAAGGGGCCAGCGACACGGTTTATGGTAGCTGTATGAATCCGCCAACACTAACCTGATTGAAAACCCAACAACCTACGTCTCAGGGAAACTCCTGCAGAATGCATGGGGGAAGAGGGGTGAGGGGGCCCCAGCTTTCCCAGTGACTGACCCCCCATTCACCAAGCAGTTACCAGGGGAAAGAAAGAAAAAGAGCCCAGGGCATGTGGAGGGCTGCTTGCGAGCTTCCCCAGTACCGGGACATCCGGGGGTTTACAGTGACCCCACACTCCCCCCCACCCCATAAACAGCTAGGCTACTTCAGGACAATTCCTGTTTCCTCGCTCCGCGAAGGGCCGGGAGGGGGTGCTGGGGAGGGGAGGGAGTTGGGGAGCGCGCCCCGCACTTTGTCCTCCCGGGCGGGTGTGCTGGTTTGGCGGGTTTCAGACGCAGGGTGGCAGCAGACAAAACAAGTAAACAAGTCACAGACACAATAAACAGGGGCAGCTGCGGCGCGGCGGCAGAGGCCGTGGGCCCGGCGAGGGGGCACTGTCCTGGGGGCACGTCACCCTCTGCGCCCCAGGTGGCCGAGGCCCGCGCTCGGGGCCGGCGGAGCAGGCTTGCGAGAGAGAGCCGAGGGCTCGGCGCGGCGCGGCGGCATGTCTGGACGCGAATCCTAAGAGGAACCTTTCGCCCAGCGGCGGCGGGAAAACCCTCCTGGCCCAGCTCTGCCCTTACTTTTCTTTTATGGGTTTTTTTTTTTTTTTAACTGACATTTATATTTCCCCTCTGCTCTGTCTTTTCGTAGCCCTGGAAGCGAGAAAGGCCGGAAAAGAGGCTCCGAAGACTCGAAGACTCCGCAGCGCGGACTCCGAGGCGCACAGGCGGGGCCCAGTGTGGGTCCTGCTCGGCCTCCAGCAGCCTCCCCCCGGCCTGGCTTTGCCCTGGCTCAGGTAGCCGAGCGGATTTTAAACGCATTCCCGTGAGTCTCCAGATCTGGGTGTTTGGGGGGACCCCAGAGAGATCCTAATCTGCTCCCACAAATGCAGGCAAATCTGGGGTGAGCAAGGAGAGACAAATGCTGCTGCCTCCCCGGCCCTCTGGCTCGCTCCTCCACCGGCCTCGCCAAGCCTCCGGGCTGGCCCCTACCTCAGCACACCGCCTGAGACCACCTAATCACCCGCCCAGGAGCACCACGGCCCACTGCTGGGTGTTCAGCACTGCTCCTGGGCCCGCCACAGCCGTGAAAGAGTGCCCCAGAATTCACTTGCAAGACCACTGGAGTCCCCAACAGTCTGCAAGCTGGGGACGTTTGAGGGAAATACCACGAGAAATCCAAAGGGTCTGGCATTTCCCCAGCCCAGGGAAGGCAGTGAGGTCTGGGAACGCCTTTGTGGCACCCGTGGGTTCCTGGAACCCGCCTATCCCACCTCCAGCACGCACACAGGGCCTCCTGGCTGTGCCCTGTGAGCCCACGAGCTCACTCTCATCTATGAGTGAGGGCTAACAACATTTCGCATGCACATAAAACGGTGTTTGAGCGAATCTAGGCATGGTAATACACAATTAGCCGCCGAGGAAACATGAGTCTGTGTATATACACGCACAGGTCTGAGTCTGTACATTTGAGCCTGTTCATAATAAATGTATGAAAGCTCCCAAGCCTGGTTGCAGAACACAACAGCCAACCCAACAAGGTCGCCTTCTCTCAACAAGGTCGCCTTCTCCGTGGGGATCATTACTGTCACAACGGCGAGAGATGTCCATTTGCTCTTTAGTTAGGAGACAGCACATGAAATACACGGATGGCAGGCCTGACAAAGCTCCTCCCCCACCCCCAGTGAGGGCCAGGCCTGAGAGTGCCCAGAATGGGCTCAGAGAACACTGGGGGCCCTGGGCTCCGGGCAGCACTGCCAGGCCCAGATCCACAGACCCAGTGTCTGGCCAGCCTCAGCCCTGGGTGTGCAGAGTCCTTGAGCCAGATTCTATTCTCAGCTCCTCTGGCTATTATTAGATAATCACAGAGCAGCTCTCCTGCAGCAGGGACCTTGTCTGCAGGGAATCTGGCCTGCAAGAAGGCTGAGGTTGCCACTGGAGGCCCCCGCCTCGCGCTTTCTGTTGGAGCTCCACAGAGTGACAGAGAGAGGCGAAAGAAAAGCGAAAGTAACGAAGCAGAGGGCTGGCCTTGGAGATCCGCCTATCTCCTGGCCAGACTGGAAAACTGAAAACCAAGGCCAGCCACTGCTGCCCCCTGCTCTCTCTCTCTGCATCCCTCTGTCTCAGCAGGACCAGGATGGGTTTAGGGATGCAGGGCACCGGGCAAAGTGGGGGCCTGCGGACCCGAGCCAGGAAGAGACAGAAAATCAATGCAACTTCCTGATGTGGGCGCAGGATGGTACTGTGAACCCATCACCCTCGAACCCTAGCACCCCTAGATCTCACGGTCAGCGCCTTTCAGTTAGATCCCTTGGTCCCAGAGAAATACCCCCAGCCTGGCCCAGGCCCGCCCCTCCGATGGGAGGCAGCCCCTCTAGTATCCCAGGTGACTCCCCGGGAGCCTGAATGGCTTTCTCTGGGAACGGTTCTCTTTCGGGGACGAACAAAGGAGACTTGTGCACACACCCCCACCCCGCGTCCGTGCGGCCATCCGCAGGGGCGGGGGCGGACGACACACAGGCGAAAGAGAGAAACAGAGGCCTCACCGGTCGGCGGCTCCCACTCTACGCCAGGAGAAAGGCTCCCGTTTTCGGGCCTCTCGGCCCCTCCACCGTTCTCCCCTCGCCCTCCTGAGCTCCCTCCGACTCCGGGTCCCCGGGACGTCAGCCCCAGGGCCGCGCCCGAGCGGCGGAGAGCGCGCGGCAGCCGGCGCAAGGCAGCAGGCTGGGCCCATTTGGGGACAGCCAAGCGCTTTTCTCGATCGTAAACAAGGAACGCGAAATTAGCCCTTCGGCAGACGCCTCTGCCGACACACAGTCCTGGGGAGGCGGGGGGGGTGGGTGGGAGAAGGGGGAGAGAAAATGCCATTTCTTCCCTCGGGAGAATACCTCCGAGGTCTTTATGTCGGCTGCGAAAGGGGAATTTTGGGGGGGCAGGAGAGGAAGGGAAGGGGGCTGTGGGGGGAGGGGACAGAAGATTCACCGTTATTGCAACCCAGGGGGACGTATTCCAATTGCAGTCCAACTGGATTTTTAAGAATTTGATAAAAACGGATTTTTCTGCCCCCTCCCGTCCCCAGCCCCCACCCCAGGCAATGGGTCAGGGTTTAAACAGGAAATCGAGGAGCGGTCCCCTCCCCCACTCCGGCTCGCCGCAGAATCCCAGTAGCCCTGTGTGGATGGGGGTGTCTTGGCTCCTATTGAAGGCTGAGTGTAGCCCCAGACCCAGACCTCCCCAGAAAGGCGCGCCCCCTCCCCGCACTGGGTGTGTCTCCTCGGGTGGGTAAGCGTTTGCGTGTGCGTCCCCTTTCCCAAACACAAACTCATCCATTTCATGCGGGTAGGAGCCGCCTCGGACCCAGGCCCCCGAGCAGGGCGCGGTCATATATCACACTCCAACACATTCAGGGCCACGTACATTTGGAAGAAATTAAGCCACTGTGTTATGAAGCCATATGTGTCGGGTTAAGACTATACAACACGCCATTAGCACCAATTATGAGGAAGATCCCCGGCGCCCCGACCCTCCCGGCCACGCTGTCCTGACGCCTGCACCCGGAAGCCGGCCGCCCCTGGGGTCCTCGCTGCCTCCTCAGCACCCCGAGGCACCGCATGCGAGGCCTGGGCCTGTCCCCGTCCCGCCGGGGTCCGCCCCCATCCCCACCTCCGCCCCAGGCCGGAGCAGCCATGCAGGGGGCGTGGAGCCTTCCGGTGGGCATCCCGGGCGGGGTGGCTGCGGTGGGGGTGGGGGCACCGGACCCAGGGAGAGAAAGCGGATAGGCCTCTTTTTCTGCACGCACAAGATGGCTTTAGAGGACGGCAGCCCCCACCCCCACCCCCACCCTCACCCGCAGTGCAGGGCACCTCCCACCCTGCCATCCGCCAGAGTGGGGGCGGGAGCAGGGGGTGGGCAGACGCTCCCCCGCGGCTGACGCGCACCAGCCACCAGCCTCCCCCTTAATTGCCAATTAACAGGCCCCGCCGTCCGCCTCGCTGCGCCCGCTTCCTGCTCGGCGGCCCGGCCCTGGGCGCGCACTGCGCATGTGTGAGCTCTGGCCGCCGCGCTCTCCGGGAGGGAGGGGGCTGCCGGACTGGGAGGGGCGCCCGAAAGTTTGTTCGGGCGGCTTGGGGGGCTGACGTCGCTCAGGGGGCAGTGGGCGCAGCCTACAGGTTCTCTCTCCCCACCCTGGAGTTGCAGCCTCCAGGCCCCCTCCGTCCCGCAGATCCATAATAAACAGGTACCACCGACGCGGTGGGCATCACGCGGAGAGGGCCGGCGCCTTCGACGACCCCTCCCCAGCCCCGGCTCGGCGCGCGCCCCTCGGGCTCCACCGTCGTGCCCCTCGACCCCCAGCGGCGGCGGCGCGCAGGGGGCACGGGGACAGCACACCCACCCCACTAGCAGTTACCGGCGCTCCAGTTTAACCCCACCCACCCCCACTTTTCCTCCCCATAATTACCCACGCGCCCACCCCCTCTCCTCTCTAACCGAGGCAAGCCGCTGCTGTCCTTATCTTGAAACCGCCACCCAGCTACGGACCATTAGTTACATAGTTGAACCAATAAGGAAACACTTACCGGGCGCTGCTGTCACTCTCCCTCTCTCTCTCTCTTTCTGCCTCTCTCTCCCTCACTCTGTCTTGCTCCTCTTCCCTCATTCTGTGCCGCTGCCGAGCCGTCTCAGCTCCACACACACACACATATACTTTATGGAAATTCAAAAATAAAAAAAGAACAGTCCTAATCGCAAGAAAAAAAAAAAGCCAAATAAAACCGAGGAGAGTTGCGAGAAGGGGGGCAGGAGGGAGAGCCTGGGAGGAGAGGGGCGGAGGCCTCTGCAGCTCCGGGTCTCAACTCCAACTCACACATTCCTCCTGCCCCTTGGGGGCCAGGGGGTCTGGGGGAAAGGAGAGAGAGGACCCTCAACTCCTGCCTCTCCCCTCCCATCCCCACCCTCCCCAGGTGCCCCCAGCTGCCGGCAACTCCACCTGGGAGGGAAAAAATTAAACTGGGGGAGGGGGAAGAGGAATAATTATTTATCAGATTAATAAAAAAATATACACTGGTAATGAAGGGAGCGCCCAGTGCTGGTTTCCCTGGCCGTGGTTAGGCTCTTACAGGGAGGACCGTTCTGCGGAGCGCTCGGAACGGACAAACCACAATAAAAAGTTCACGTTCATGGATGGAATCCACATGACTTCTTGTGGCCAATCCAACTTGTGAGTCGATCGTAAACTTTTATTACTCAGCTGTAAATTTTCTGCAAACAACCGGGAATGCGATGCATTTGTGTAGCGTGTGCAAATGGGCGCCACGGTCGCCATGTTTACCCAATTCTCTCCGAGAGGGAGCATCCCCCGACCCCCACCCCACCCCCACCCACCGCCCACTCCCCACGGCCCGGCTGCTCCCGGGCAGCGCGGAGAGCGCTGCAGGGACACGCGGCGAGCTAAGCAGGAGACGTTGAGGCGTTGGGTGCCTCTGCCTGCTGCGCCGAATTTTAAATACTGTCCTTAATAAATGGAGGTATTAAGGTTGCATGGAGGGGAATCCAAGCTTTGCGAAGATTTGTGGCCTTGGGCTAGTGTCGGCTGGCGGATCCAGGAAAGGGATGCCCTCCCTACCCCTATCTCTCTCTTTTTTTCTTTTCTCCCTAGGAAGAAAACAGCTTTCTCTCTGCTACCGGGGTGTGCGCGCAAACTCCCGTTACACCCTAGACGGGATCGGAGTCACGGGCCACTGGCAACCTCCCAGTAGGGCTGACCTGGCCGGGGTCTGAGAAGCTGTGAGCTCTAAGCCCGGCCCTGAGCTTTCCTGCGGAGGCAGCAGGAGGGCTGGGAATTTGGGATGGCTTCCAGGACCCTGAAGGCAAATCTCACCCTCAGATCCCTTACTCAGGGACGATGACATCCACCTCTCCCCTCCCCCAAGACCGTCCCCAGCCCAGGTGTCCACATTTCCTAGGCTCCCTCGGCAGGCAGCGTGCACTCATTTCAGAACCAAAAAGAAAATGCCCATGATCTTAGTCTAGGGTGCAAGGCAGCTTGAAGCTTTCCCCATCTTGGCGGGATGCCCACGCCCACCTGCCTTTTCAGAAAATTAGCCTGGTTCAGTGTCTGGGGCCCTGAAGAAAGAACCATTTTCTGCCCTGAAGTGTACCTTCAGCAGGGAAATTCAGAGACCCTTGTTTCTCCAGACCCCAGGTTTGGCAGTGTGGCCAGTGTGGGGCCCCCATAGAGACTATGTGCTTGTGGGTTGCAGCACAGCCTCTCCCCGCTCGCTCTTGCCTGGGTGAGGAGCGGAGCTGGCACGGGAGCCTCCGTGGCCCAGTGTCCCCACCCTAACCCACAGGGCTCCCTCACCCCCTCCCCAAACGTGCTCTACTATGAGCAAAGCAGTTCCCCCAACCAGATGCAGGGACCTTGTTTCTTTTACAAACCCACCCATAAATTTTATAACAGGTAGTTAAAAATTACGACGAGGAAGCGCTGGCCCAGCTCTTCACAATGGACAGCGGGGAGAATGGGACAGCGCCGCGGGCAGCTCACCGGAAATTTTGCTTCTAGTCTGTGGCACAACCTGTCCCTAATTGGGACAGGGGGAACTTTCCCAGCCACCAGGCTGTCAGTGGGGCATCTCATTGAGGGAAGCTGATGGGGGGGGGTCAACCCACTCTCAAAGGGTCCCCCAAGACCCCTTCCAATGCTCCCTGCCCGCCTTCCCCTGTCTGATCGTCGCACAGGCCCATAGCGCCCCTGGACTCTGCAATAAGGGATTGGGAAGGGAGAGAAAACGCTGAGAATTTAAAAAAAAAAAAAATGCAGGGAAACGAATTTGCCCCTCAACTTAACAGTCGCATTATCTTGTCTCTACCGTTGAGATTAGAATAATAAATTCAAAGTGAAATGAGTGAGATGCTTCAACTCAGCATTTTGAAAGATACTATTTTTCACAAATCACAAATAGCTTTCGGAAACCACTTTGATTGGCTAATAAAAAAGTAAAGAATGGGAGAGACAAGAGTCGTATCTGCCGCAGCCGAGTGGTCCCCGTTCCGGTAATGGGACGGCGGGAGCATCTGAGAGGACGCGTTTCTAAAGAGCGCGCATCCCGCTCGCAATTACGTTCCCCCATAAAACGGGTTTTTACCTCCTTTTCTTTCCAAACGAGAACACAGAGGCCGTGGGCAGGGCGGGTGGGGGAGAGGGTGCGGAGCGAAGGGGCGGCGGGGGCTCCCTGGGTCCGGCCCTCCTGGTGCCCGACTTCGCCAGCCCCGCCGGGCGCCAGACGCACCCCGCCCTCCGACGCGCCGGGCTGGGGCCACGGGCATGGCTGAGCAGGACTAGGGACAAACGGAACACATTTGGCGAGACCCCTCACAGCCACTTACTGCACGGTTCACCCTGTTCCGCGGCAGGGCCCGATATTCTTATTAATAGCAACCATAATTCCACATTTAAAAATGAAACGGCCCTCGGCCAACCCTCGGCGCGTGGAGGGGACGTGCAGGCCTGAGGTCCGAGCAAAACGGTGCCTTTTGGGGGCTTCCCCAGGCGGGTAGCTGGTGTCTCCTACAACACACTGGATTACCTGGCTGACGCCTGGGCTCCGAGCAGGGACCCCAGTTTCCGGGAGATTTCACTCGAGCGCCCCGCTCAAAGCTTCCCCAGGCTGTAGGGTCCCTTAAGAGCGATGCCTGATCCAATCCTATACTGTGACCTGGCCAGGGACTAGAACCCCCTTGAAATTACCCAAAACAAGAATTGTTGGCCTGTGTTTAGGTCTGGGAAAATCATTGACTAGGAAACAGAGGGAGAGGGAGAGAGAGATAGATATACATCTGGCCTCAAAAATATTTCTGTCTTTGGGGGTCTGGTTTTTAAGGCCAGAAGATCCCCTCCCCTCTCCTGCTGAGTCAGAGGGCTTGTATCTCTGGAATTTGGAATGGTTTGACCAGCATCTCATTGGCATAAACAGATTTTTTGGTCTAGGACTCTCTAGAGAAAAGTGAGAGACCCTTTTACCTCAGGGGTCTCAGAGCCCTCACTCAACTTTATTTTGGAGAATGAAGATTGGAATGGAGATTGTCCTTAACCTGCTATGACCATGGCGGGGACTGTCTATTCAGCTGGCCAAGTCCCCCAGGCTCACGGGCAGCACTTTGGGGACAGGCAAGCTGCCCACTTGCCAAGGTGAAGCTGGGAGTGGGCTGGAAACAGCCAGAACAGAGGCTGCACAGGACACAGAGGGCTGAGTGACAGTGAGGGCTCCAAGCCGGCCGAATTGGAATTTCAGGATGTGGACCCCAGGCTGGCCAGTCTTCCAGCTCACCCATTTCCCTCTTGGCCTCTTCCCCAGACCCAAGCCTCCTCCCCCCCCATCTTCCCCCCACACACAGACACTTAGCACCCCCCATCTTAGGCATCTTCTAGCCAAGCCCCCCAGACAGGCCAGCTGCCCCCACCCCAGGCACTGTTGTCATGCAGGGTGCCGGAAGCCAAGGGCTGGCCATCGGGGCCATGTGGAGACCAGAAGGAACCCCACAGCCTCGCCCTCAGCTCCAGGCCCTGGGAGGTAAAGGCACAGCTGCAGGAGGGGAATGGGGCAGAGTCTTTGTCTGGGCCTAGCTCAGAGCTGAGGAGGAGGAAGAGGGTGGATGAGGGGATGAGGATCTTTCTTCCCACTAGGCTCCTAGATTCTAGAAACCCACTTTGCTTGGAGCCAGGATTCTCCCAAGAACACACTGATAAACCCTTCTTCTTCCTACCAATGGGTGGTTCCTCTTCCTCCTCCTCTGACCCCCTACCCCTTCCACCTGCCCTCCCAGCCCAGCCTGCCCTGGCCACCCCAGGCTGCTCTGCACATGAGTTCCTTCCCCCCAACCCCAAGTCAGGTCGGTGGAGCAGACCTTTTGCAGAGTGTTGAGGCGGGGGGGGGGGGGGGGGACAACAGAGAGAGCTGCAGAGAACAAGCCAGTCATTCCAGCTTCAAATATTTTTCTCCTTTTTTTTTTTTATTATGACTCACGTATACAATACAAAGTACTTGGACCAGGAACAGGGTTGTCGGGACACAAAACCTACATTCATAGCTGGACATAAAGACAAATGACCAAAAATTATTATTATAGATATATTTTTAACGTTTTTTTTCTTTCGAGCACGTTGCATAAACAGAGGATTCAAGACAGAGTTAACTATACATTCAGTGCAATTTAGCTCTACTCTACTGGGGTTAGAAGCACAATAAAAGCGCACAGGACCGGCGAGCTAGGCAGTATCAGTTGTTGGGTCCTTCTTAGTGAAATAAGCAGCAACAAACAACAACAAAACCGCATTACGAGTACTCTCAAAGCAGGATTTCTTTCTATAGGTAGTGATAAAATACGTTGGAGGTTTCTTCTTTTTTTTTTTTCATTTTTCACTTTTTTCTCTTTTTTTTTTCCTCCTATAGTAGGGTTTTTTTTTTTAATTTTCTCTTTCTTTTTCAAGATTATTGCAGGTTCCCTTTAGGTAGTATGTTAAAGGTTTATTATCAGTATTATTATTATTATTTATTTATTTTCATGATTGTGGCGATTTCTGAGCGCTAACAGTAATGCAGCTCAGAGAAAGCTGGGCCCAACAGAACAGAAATCAAACAGCGAAGGCAGGCGACGGAGGCGTGGGCCCGAGTGACCATGGGAAGGGCTAGGTAGGATTTCAGAGGCGACTGCAGGCTCCTATGTACCCCACGGAAACAGGGGAGGTGGGAGCGCCACATCTCCTTCAGGTTTCTCTTAGGTGCCCAGAGAAAGTCAAGGGTTTTTTTTTTTTTTTCCTAAGCAGGGAGCCCCAGGAGCAGGAGGGGGAGGGGGAGGGGGCATACTCCTTGGTATTCTTCCCTTATTTCTTTAAAACTGTTTCCCTTTCCTGATTTTTTTTTCTTCCCCTTTTAAACAAGTAAATCTAGTCCACTAGGTCCTAGCATTAAGACAAAGCCCCAAGTCCTCTTCCATATTTTGAAAGGGGCTCCCTTCTAAAATAAATACCGGGCAGCAGGGAGGCGGGACCGTGGCACAAGGGGGCAGAGAGAGAGAGAGAGAGAGAGAGAGGGCCAGGAGGCCGAGGCTGGGACCTGAGACTCCAGGAAGGACCCAGGAGGGTGGGGGTAGGAGCAAGTGTATCTGGGAGGGCCAGGAGTGGACCCGAGGGTCCCAACATTCCGCTGCATCTCGGTCTCCCCCTCCAGCCCCCAAACAAATAAAGAGTGGGGGGGGGAGTCCAAAGGTAATAAAAGAGAGCTGGGAGTATCTGACAGGTAGTTAGAGTTGTGAGTGTCATTCTATTCTCTATAAAAGCAAATGACAGTCGTAAACTTCTCAATTTATCTGCTACCATAAAACGAAACTTCAAGGAGTTGCTAAAGGGGGGGGGTGTCCCTCTTTCTTGCTTAGTCCTTGTTCTCTTCTTTTTCTTCCTCTTCTTTCTCCTCTTCCTCGTTCCCTTCCTCCTCCACCTTCTCCTCATCCCGGGCTCCGGGCAGTTTATCCTTGTTGTTTTCTTTTTTCCACTTCATCCGTCGGTTCTGGAACCAGATCTTCACTTGCCTCTCGGTCAGTCCCAGGGCGTGAGACACCTCTATCCGGCGTTTCCGTGTCAAATACGGATTAAAGAGAAACTCCTTCTCTAGTTCCAAGGTCTGATAGCGGCTGTAAGTCTGCCGGCCACTGCGCCGCCCCGGAGCTGGACAGAACAGAACCCCAGTCTGATTACCTTTGGGTGGGGGGGCCACTCTTCCTCCCCGCCATGTGCCCCCCCTCCAACCCCCCATTCTCCTCCCTGGTGTGGAAAAGTCTGAGCAGAACGAGGGAAAGTTTGGGGGCTTGTTTTGGTCTGGTTTCACCTTGGGAGGTGGGTGGGGGTGGGGCAGGGACGGGGGTTCTCTCTGGAAACTGGGGACTGGCAGGGGCCAGGGGTAACTTGCAGAGCCCCCCACCCACCCCTGCCTAGGCCTGCAACCCCAGGAAACTGGCCCTTGCAGCTTTGTTTACAAGTGCAGAGTGGCAGTTAGTGAGCCGGGCTGGGGACTTGAGTGTGTTTCCCAAAGAAAGGAAAAAGGGCTGGGGGCAGAGAAGAGGGGCTCTGCCCATGCCTCCTCCTTGCCTCTCTCTGCTGAACACTTCTCCAATAAGCAACATAATTGATCTCCTGGAATGTATCACTGCTCCGCCTGATTGCTAACTGGAGACCAGCAAATAAATCACGGGCCATCCCTCCGGAACTTGTCGCTCTATCTCTTCCCCTGTACTTCGAAATTGGGCTGTGAGGGGCCACCCTTGGAGGGGCTCGTGGCCTGAGCCCCTCTGCAGGTCTCGGTGAGACCCAGGAGCCCTTGCTGGGGGTGGGGAGGCCCTGGCCAGGGCCCTCTGGACCTTAGGGACCCCTCGTCTGGACGCCCCTCTCCTGGGGAGCGCTGCTTTCCTCCGTCCCAGCTTCCTGCCCTTTCCCCAAGTGGGGGAAGTGCAGAAAAGTTGGGGTCCCGGGGCTCAGGCTCGTTCTCGAGGAGGGAGCACTGGGCAAGCCTCTGAGCCTGGGCGCCTGTCTTTGGGGGTGGCAGCACTCTGGCTAGAGGAGAGAAGCGGGGATCTCCCTTTGCCTCTGTCCTGGTGCCCGGGGGGTGGGGGCTCTTGCCTTGGGAGACACCCTGTTCATGGGCTCCCCAGGCTGCTAACCTCAGGGTACCCTTCCCAGCCACCTCCCCAACTCTGACTTGAGACCTAGAGGGAGGGAGAGGCAGACACAGACAGAGAGACAGGCAGACAGAGAAGGAGCAAACGATTTCCAAGCCTCTGCACCCTCAGGCACCTCTCCCCACCCTCATCCCAATCCCCAAAATGTCCCAGGCGCCTCCTGCCCCACCCTCAGCCGAGCCTACCCAACCTCCAGCAACCCACCGAGGCACGGGGGTGGGGCGGCAGAGACCCCCAAAGCCGGGAGGGAAAGCGAAGGCAGACAAAAAGGAAGGGGGGGGGACCCCGGAGCGCAGGAGACCAAGGGGGAAAGAGAAAAGGCTTCTCACCGTGGGGTCTCATCCATGGAAACATGAGGCTGGGAGACGAGTTTTGATTTAAGTGGCCTTGTCCTTCGCTACTGTTAGTGTTGGCCGAGGATTTACAGTCGGGATATTGCACCACGCTCGCCTCTTGCTGAGCCCCATAAAGGGACTGTCTAGGGAGCGCCTCGTAGCCATAGAATTTGGAGGCGTCTCCGTGGCAGCTGAGCGAGCACGGGTTCTGCTGGTAGCCCGAGTTGGAGATGCCGGAGGTGCCGTGGTGGAAGAAGTCTTGGACGTGGTGCGAGGCGTGCTGGAAGCCGGGCGCCGAGCCGCCGGGCCCGTACACCAGCGCATGGCTCCTGCCCACGCTCTGCGGGAACCGGCAGTCGTAATAGGCCGGCTCCAGGGACTCGCCGCCTTTGTATTTGGAGAACAGGGGGTTGACGAAGTAGGAACTCATGCTGGGTACATGAAACCCCGCGGCCCCCTCCCCTCTGGCTCGCGGCTCCCCCGCCCGGTACCCCCGAAACTCCCCTCCCCCCGGGACCGAACCCCGGGCCGGCCGGCTCCCCGGGACGGGGCTGGGCTGCTGGGCTGGGGGCCGGGCAGGTGGGGGCGCCTCGGTGCGAGCGAGCGCGGCCGGCGCGGCAGAGCTCCGGGCTGGGGCGGGCGGCGCGGCGGCGGCGGCTCCCTCACTGCCGGTAGGTAGAGCTCGCTCACTTAGCTCTTTCCTTTAACAGCCCAGGCGAATTCCTCAGACTCCCGGCGGTGGCGGCGCTTACACGCGATTCGCGTTCATCAATCCACGACATGAAGACAGGCGAGAGGGAGAGAGAGAGAGAGAGAGAGAGAGAGAGAGAGAGGAGAGACAGAGAGAGAGATGGCGGGGGTTGAGGGGTTCAGGGCTGGGGGGACCTGGAGGAAGGGGAGGGAGGAGAGGGGGAGGGATGGGGGTGTGGTGTGTGCAGGGGGGTGGTGAGCCAGCCCCAGCTAATGGCCGGGGCCAGCTTTTCCAAGGTACGCATTCAGATTCAAAGGTGCCTCTCTTTTCCCTCTGAGCCTGAGACAGAGACGTACCTGACCAGCAGGTCAGCTCGGGTTACCTCAACAGGTACAACACATTCCAAGGAGGTTAAATGGGGTTATGCCAGAGCAGGGCCCCTAGCCCTAAAAGATGAGCTCCCTGGAGAGGGGGTGTGTGTGGTGGGAGGGGGAGACTTTGGGGAGAAACAAGCCCACCATAGCCCCAGACACCCCAGGCATCAGCCCCTGCCCAGGGTCTGCAGCGGCCCTGCCCTCCCCGGCCCTGCCCTCCCTGGATGCAGAACAGGCTCCCTGCCTTCCACAGGCACCCCACACAACCCATCAGGGCCACTGGGCAGGAGACAGGCAGCGGCCACAGGCTGGGCCGGGGGTGGGGGGGCTGACAGCAAAGCTGCCTGTGGGGACCAAGAAGGTGAGGGCAGCTTGTATACCCCCGGCTGCTGGCTGGGCTGGTGCATGGTGTCTCTTCTTAGGAGACCATTTCTTTCTGGGTCGCAGGGGACTAAAGCAGGCCTCTTACTTGTCCCCAAATACTCTGACCCCCTAGGCATTGCCAGCTCAGCCTGAAGGGACCCCCTGGCTCCTCTACCGCTCCCCCCTCCCCCAGGCAGGCTGCCCTAGCCAGGAGGTGGACGGGAACTGTCAACAGACACTCTTTAAATATTTGCCCACGCTTGCTCTGGGGGGCTCCCTGCATCCCCCAACACTGGACAAACTCAAGTGAATCGCAGAGGATAAAAGGCCCTTGGCCCCTCGCTGCCCGTCCCTGGCCCTAAGTGGGCTTCGCACAGGCAACAGAGCAAAAGGGAGCCAGTGAGTGCCGTGGTGTGCATGTGTGCTGTGTGCATACGAATGAAGACGACGAGTAGGAATGGTTTTTCCAGTCCTCTCCCTCAGCAGACTGGGGTATGCGCGCGCACACACACACACACTACAGGCTGCCTCTTCACCCTGACACACACCAAGTGCATTGCATGCCCCCTGTAAACTGGCACACGCTGCCTGCAAGTATCCCACCACCCCGCAGACACTGGGCACGCGTGGTGCACACTGCCCGACACACACACACATGCACCTTCTCTGCACCAGGACAAATACTCGCTCCCTGCGTTTCCTGCACAGGCTGGGGTTTCAGGAGTGGGTGAGCCAGGAGGTGCTTAGCAAACCAGGAAATCTCTGCCCCCCAGGCTGGAGCCCAGCCCTGGGGCTGGGGACAGGGCAGGGCAGGGCAGCACTGGGATTGCAGTATGACACCCTTCCAGGATCTGTCTGTGTCCCGGCTGCCCAAAGCCGCACACACAGGGGACTATGGTCCCTGGGCAGCAGCAGGGAGCGGTGGAGGCGAATGGGCCAGGCCTGCAGACAGTGACGGTGGGCGCACCGCAGGGCGTCTCCGCCGCTCCCAGCGCCCTCTGCATCCAGCCTGCAGCCCGGCCTTTCCCGAGCCTACCGGGCTGGGGCTGGAACAGCAGAGTGGACTCCCGGCTCCCAGCGACTGTGCCGGCCACTGTCATAAATACTTTCTCCTCTCCTCCTGGAGAGAGGAAGCCCCGAGGGCCAGATTCGCTCTGGGGCCTGTGCCTTATCTTTTAGGGGTGGGGTGGGGGGATATTTTGACATTTTATGGTCCAGCGGAAAACTCTGCCAGAGAGCTATTCTTCCGGGCCTTTGTGTCCTGGAATGCGACTGTCCCGAGTGTGCCGCCACCGCCGCCTGCCCGGCGGCACCCAGCAGCCCCGCAACCCCTGGTCAGACTCGGTTTCCCCTTTTGGGAGACCTCTCGTCTCTCTTTCATTTGTTTTGTTTTGCTTTTCTTCTTCTTCTTCTTCTTTTTCCTTCCTTGTACTCGTTTCTGATTTATTTCGCTCTGAGCCTGGAAATAAAGGAACCGCACGCAGCCATCCTCGCCGGGGCCGTCCCTGCCCCACCGCCCGCCTAGGTACCGCGGATTTATGTTCGTTTGTCCGGGTCAGTCCGCCTTTTTGTGTTAATTACGCGTCGCCCGCTCTGCTCTTATCTCCTGCGCAAAGCGATGGTTGGCGATGCCCGCCCTCCTGCGCCTCCTCAGCCCGCTCCCGAAGTCAGAGCCCATCTCCTGCTGCCACTCGCGCGTTATTTACGTCTGGCAGGTGAGAGCGTGGATGTGCTCAGAGCCAGGGCTCGCCGGGCCGGGCCGGGCCGCGGCGCGGGGCCTTCTCCCCGCGGCTCAGGGCCGGGCCTCTCCACGTCAGTGCGGCCAGGCCGGCCGGGGCCCGCGCCGCCTCTAACATTGAGCAACAGCGCCACCTCGCGTCCACTTGCCCCAAAGCAGATCGGCCAGGGGAGAAAAAAAAAAAAAAAAAAAAAAGAGGCAGAGGTCCCCCAGGCTTGGCCCTAAGGTGGGAAGTGGGAGGTAGGAGCCTCCGGGTGGGTGCCGAGGAGCGGGACTCACGGGCAAGGGAGTTGCCCCCAGGACGGCTCGTTCTCTAAGTTCTCGAAATAAATCTTGTGGCAGGCCCCACACTGTCTTCTCTTTTTGTTACCCTCCCTTCTCGCTTGAAGAGACACTGTGCAAAGGACCTGCGGCGGCCCCCCGCCCCCTCCCGCAAGCAGGCGCGTTTGGGCGCCCGGAGCACCGCGGCGCACGCGGACGCGCTGCCCGAGGCTCCCACGGCCGCCCGCCCGCGGCGCGCACACCGGCCTCCCCGCCGCGCTTACCCGGACGCCGGCCCCGCACCGCCCGCGCCGCCGCCTCCGCCGCCGCCGCCTGCCGGACTTTGCGGTGGGACTGACCGCTCCAGGCCGTTTGCCCCCCGGTTTGTAGCCCGTCCCTCGCGCGCGCTCTCTCCACCTCTCCCTCCCAGCCAGTGAGGTCCTGTGCTCCGTGGGCCATAGACAAAACATTCCTATAATCCGATTTCAAAGGAAAGAGTGTCCACCTTATTTAAACCATAAAACAATTAAGCCCAGACGTCTAGCCAGCTCCGCGCTGCTGTTTTGTTCGGCTCCATTCAGAACCCCCGAGCAGGGAAACAAACAGCCCCATAAAAGCGCATTTCGGGGCTGCGGAAATGTACCTTATCCCGCTGCCTTCCCAAGTGGAACAACCTTTAGGGTTTTGTGATTCTGACAAAGGAGCAGAGGGGCTCGGGGAGGGGAAGGTGAGGGGGGAGGGCATCTGTTAGCTCCTCTCCCCCCCCCCCCAACCCCTGCCCCAGCTTTCATTTCTTTCCCCAGATGTGTGTCGTGTTGTTACGGTCGCTTTCATCCACAAGTGATCGCGAAAAAAAATCCAATCCATGCCTGACCTGCGGGCCCAGAGGCTGGGCCGGGACGCAACGGCTGGCCGGGCCCGGTGGGCCTTGAGCCGGGAGCCCACGCCTCTGTCCGCAGCCAGGCCGGCCCCCGGGGCCGGCTGCAGGAAGCAGGCCGTGCCGACGGCCGCCGAGAGGGGAGGCGACAGGGCCTTGGCGCAGGGGCGGGGTGGAGGCCGGGGAAAGGCGGCCGGGCCTGAGCTGCGAGAGAAGCCCACATCCCAGGCAGGCAGAGGGGCGAGCTGGCCTCCGCTGAGTGTGCAACTGCGGCCAGGGCTCCAGAACCAACGAGGCGGCCCAAGGCAGGCGCGGAGGCAGTGCGGAAAAAGCGAGAGCTCCAGGCAAAGCACCTTTCAGCGGGACCAAGAAAACAATGATTCTGAAAAGCAGGAGAGCCCCTGAGTGGCGCAGAGGGAGCCCAGCCTGCAGCCCCGGCTGGGTCCCTCACTGTGACTTGACTGTCCTCGCCCAGTCCCCATGGAGGGGACAGAACTTTCCCAGCTCCCCACCTCCCTCCAGCCTCAATGGAAGGGGAGGGTAGGAGGTCCCAGTGCCAGTGGCGGGGCTGTCCCCCACAGGTCCCCACCAAAGCCTCGCCAACCCCATGAGGTGATGCTCTGGGGGTTAAGGCAGCCTTGCGCCAGGGACCCCCAACTATAGTTTTCTCTTTCCCTGCAGAATGCCTGGACGCTTCCGGGCAACACCCTGCACCCTCAGCAGAATGGGCAGCCCGAGATATTAAAGGGCTATATTTCGAGCAGTCTGATTTTAATAGTTTCCAGATTGGGGGATTTCCGAGAAAGGGGGTGCCGGGGCCGAGGCAGCCCGTGTCTGCTTCTCATTACCAGGCGAAAACCGCTGGTTCTAGGCAAGGGGCTCCGGGGTGCAGCGCGGGCCGGTGGCCCCACCAGGCTGTCCCCCACACTCCCCGCCGCCTCTGAGCGCGAGGATCCGCAACACCAGGGAGCACCCAACTCGGCCGCCTCGGGCCTGGCCACAGCTCGCTCACCCCGGAGCCACATTCACACTGAACACCGGAGGGAGAGAGAAGGCGACCGGGAGAGACACGGAGGATGCACGGAGAAGCAGGGGCCGAAGCCGCCTGTCTCTTCCCTCCCTTCAGCCTCTCTGGCCACCTCCTCTGCTCTCTCCCTCTCACCCTCCCCATATTTCTCTTTTTTTCCTCCAGCGCAGTCCCAGTGCCCATCCGGCTCCCTGAGGCCTGCCTGGCCTCCCTCCTAGCCGCCCCCCGCCCTCCCCCCACCTCCCAGCCATGCCTGGTAGCAGCAAGGTACCAGTGCAGCCAGCCCAGAAGCCGGGCCCGGGACCTCACCCAGCACCCAACTTCCATGTTCACCTATCTCTCTCCGCCGATCTCATGTACTCATAAATTATTACAATTAATCACAGACAGCGAAAGCCACTCATGCCATGCCCCCCGAACCCCGTGCATCCAACCATCAGGAAACTAGAAGGCAGCCAGCCGGGACAGGCACAAGCTGGGCCCGGCCTCAGCAGCTCTCCACCCTGCCCCCCGGACGCCCCCTGCCCACCCAGCCCCCGCCCTCAGCCGCCCAGCCCGCACAGAAGCAGAGGGAGCCCCTTTCTCTGGCTCCAGCCTCTTCTAGCGAACCTGGCCACTTGCATCCTCCATGGCAGCAGCAGCTTGCAAGCCACAGGGAGGAGAAATAACGAGAACTGGATGCCATTGGGTTTCTGTTTTTTTCAGTGACTTCGATATATTAACACAGAGCTGTTCTACCATAACAAACAGGAGCACGTTACAGGACTGACGGACGCTGGGGGGGGGAGAGGAAACGCGGCTATGTACACGCCCGAGGCGCCGGCCTGCGCCGCCCGACCCAGCCTGCCGCGCTCGGGCCCTCGCCCCGCAGCTCCTGGGCCGGGAATCATTGTGTGTGTGTGTGAGTGAGTGTGTGTGTGTGTGTGTGAGTGTGTTCTTTTTTGTACAAAATCCGCACGCAGCGCGTCCAAGGCCAGGGAAGGGATGGCCCAGATCAAGTACAATACAGGGGGGAGAAATAGAAATATAGCGATTCAAGTACTGGCTTATCTGAAGAAAGAAGGAAAAATATCACATTTGTGTGTGTCATTTATTTCACTTGCGCTGGGGGCCGAGGGCGAGCGTCTCTCCGCACCTCCTCCCTGCTGGGTAGAACTAACTCTAAAACACCAATTTCTCAACACTGAGCCCTCCCGTATCGTAAGAGTTCTCCTCTTCCCCTTCCTCTTTTTTTTTTTTTTTTTAAGTTGATTGGCTTTTCTCTATCTTGCTCTTTCCTTTTCTTTTTCCGTGCTTTCTCCCGCCTGCATGGGGATATTTCTGCGGGGTTTTTTGTTTTGTTTTGTTGTTTTGTTTTTGTTTTGCTTTGCTTTTCCCAGGCTGGGGCAGGGTTTACGATTGCTCCTTGTCGGTTTTCTCTTTATTCATCTTTTTCATCTTCATCCTCCGGTTCTGAAACCAGATTTTGACCTGCCGCTCGGTGAGATTGAGAACCCGGGCCACCTCGTACCGACGGTCCCTGGTTAAATACATATTGAAGAGAAATTCCTTCTCCAGTTCCAGCGTCTGGTACTTGGTGTAGGGGCAGCGCTTCTTCCTCGTGGAGCGGGCATGGATCCAGTTGGCTACGGGGTTGCCTGGAGGGCCAAACACAGACAGGGGTCAGCGGAGCCCCCTCTGCAGCCTAGGACCTGTGCCTCCCCACCCCCAGGCTTAGCCAGGCTCCCCAAACCCAAGAATTGAACCTGAATTTGGACACGTTTTGCTGTAGGAATTTTCCCCCCTTCCTCCTCCTTCATTCTGCCCCCCCTTCCCCCTTTTCAGTTTCCTAAAACTGTAGGAAATCCGAAGCTATTCAAAGCCCCTACAGTCTGCTCCTCTCAGCTTCAAGAGTAGTAATTCGAGAATATCCTCATAAAAAGTCCAAATTCCCAACCGCTTCATAGGCCCATAAACGCTTCTCTCTTGTTTTTTATTTTTATAGCGAGGTCCCCCTCCTCCCCACCTCCCTCCTCCTCTGCCCCCTCCCACCCTCCCAGCCCACCACCAAGTCCTGAGGTTTCAGTAGCTCTGCTTCCTGGCCCTGAGAGTCCCCCCAAGCCCCCACCCCACCCCATGCACCCTCTCCAGCACCCCCGCCTCCAGTCCCGCTCGCTCTGGGTGCAACCCTGCTGAGGCGAAATCTCAGGGTACTGCTGCCTCTCCCCAGAGAGCTGCTGCTGGCCTTGGGGAGGGCACCCCCCCGCCCAGATTTCAGCTCTCCTGTTGGCCTCCAGTGCCCCCCTCCTGCCAACCCCAGGACAGGCTCTGTGGGAGCCAAGCCTCCAATTTCAGGTTTCTGGGAGTAGCTGAGGGCAGGGATGGAAGGCTTCAGAGAGAAAGAATTAGGCCCTGGCCCCTCAGGACTCCCCCAGGTACTTCCACATACCCAGGGGGCTGCAGCCTGCCCCTGCTGCTTTGCCTTCCCTCCTTCTCTGACCCTGGGGCTCCCACCTGCCCCCTACCTACGCCAGCCAAACCCCTCCTCTGCCACACTCAGGGGGTTCCACTCTCCCTGGCTGGGCTGGGAGTGATTCCCCAGCCTGGGACATGGGTTCCTGACCCCTCCTCATCCCTGAGCCCCCATCCTGCAGCCCCCTTTCTCCTTGCAGACAGACCTTCAGAAGAGGGCTCTCAAGTTTAAGGAGGCTCGGACCACCCCACTTCTCTCTCTGCAAGTCCTGAGCTCTCCAAGTTCCCAGGTTGGGAACTGTCCCAGCCTCCCTGGGGGAGCAGTCCAGTGACCTTTCCTGTGCTGTGGCTCCCTCCTTGAGGGGGGAAGACCCCCAGGCTGACTGCCAGGTGTGTGTGGGGGTGGCTTTTCTCCCTAGGGTATTTCCTCTCTCCTCACCTCTGTGCCCAGTCCCATCTCAAAGCCCCAAATAAACCTCGCCCCCCGCCCCAGTGCTCCCCTGGCTCTGTAGTGCATTTCTTCTTCGAAAGTGGCCAGCTGAGCCAGAAAGCCTGGGATGAGGCTGGGGGGTGGTGGTGGTGGTGGAGGACAGGGGTCTCGCTCATCAAAGTCAGCTCCTGCGCGAGGAGCCCCCCCAGGCCTTCTCTCTCCCAACCTGGCTCCCTGGGCCCCCTCCTCAGATCTTCCTGCCCCTGCCCAGCTCCCTAAGGTAATTCGCTTTTATTGAGTCCTCGCCCCCTCGCCCTCGCCCCTCTCCCGCGCTCCCTGCGCCGCTGCGAGGGGCTGTAATCCGGCTACCCCCCCACCCCCGCCCGCGCCGGTTGTAAAGGGAAATTGCGCCCAACTTACTGGGGTCCAGGTCGGTCTTCTCTTCTTTGTGCTTGCTGCCGGCGAGGGCGTCCGCCTCGGGCGAGGGCAGTGTCTGCGGGGCGCGGTCGCGCAGCTCCCCGGGCGAGCCGTACATGTAGTCCGGGTAGCTGCGGCCGTCGCCCGGGCCGCAGTCGGCGCGGCGCCCGGGGTAGGCGTCCGGCTTGAGGGCGTAGTGACGGCCCCCGGCCGGGAAGCTGGGGAAGGAGACGGCGCCGGACAGCGGCTCGAGCCAAGTCCGCATGTAGCGCGTGTCGGCGCCGAGGTGGGGCTGGGGGCCGTACGGGTGATAGACCACGGACGACTGCGAGGGCACGGGCGCCCACGACGTGCTGAACACGGCCGGCTTGGGCGCGAAGCTACAGGACGGAAAATCGCTACAGTCCGGCACCAGCCCGCTGGGTCTGGCGGCGGCGGGGTGAGCCCCGGTGGCCGGAAACCTGGACGCTAGGAGGTCTTCATTGTCGTGCGAAATGAGCGAGTCCACGTAATAGTTACTGATGGGCCCCGTCGCCGACATCGTAACAGGGTTTTACATACATAAGATTATTGTATGAACTGTATATGTACTTTTTATCTGCTCACAGAACAATCAAGGCAGGTAATTATTTTTCCAGCCTTTTCCCCGCAGCTCATTGGCTCCCCGGCCCCCACGTGATCGTATTTACCCAAAAATACGGCGCGGATCAATGCGCAGGGGCTTTTTTTTTCCCTTGCTTTTTTTCTCACCCCCCCTCCCACCCTCTTCTCTCTGCTGATCCCCGCGACCCGCGTTTTCCTGGGGGTCCGCAACTCCGGACCCCAGGCGCCGGCCCTCCGCTCAGGACGGCTCAGACCTCGCCACAGGACGCCCCTTGCCCATGTCCACCCATAAGCAGATGGCCTCCCCCGCCCCAACAGCGTGAGGATTTGGAGGGGAACGCGGGGGGGACCGCCCGCCCCCACCGCTTCCCCGAGGCCCGGCTTGCGGGACCCCCGGGGCCGGGCGGGCGCGGGAGCCCGCAGGGGCGGGGAGCCGGCCGAGGTAGGTGGAGGAACTATTTCTTGACGTAATCCGTCTCTGTCGGCCCCGACGCGCCCGCAGCCTCTGCGCGAGCCGAGCCCAGCGATTGTCAGTTCGGAACGTGGCTTTTTAAAAATGCGATTTTAAATAGTGTGTCTGTATGTATTTCTCTCAGGAGCCGCGGCAGCAGCGAGGGAGGGCGGGTGGGAGGGGACTGGAGGGAGGGAAGGAGGGACCGGGGAGCGCCCTCCTGCCACTGGCCGGCTCAGCCCCCCAAATCTGGGCCAGGGGAAGCGGGGGGAAGGTGGCCCGGCGGTGGGAGGGGTGCAGCTTCGGGCTCGCAGGCCCCTCCGTCATGAGCCTAGGAAGTCTTCTCTGCGTTGGCACAGATAGCACAAGCGCCTTTATTTTAAATTTATTGTCTGTATCTATTTACGTTTCCTTTGCCAGCTTGAAGAAGTGGAGGAGAGACCTGCACAACTTAAGTGGGGAGCGTTCGCATCCCGTCTTCCTGCTCAGCCCGCCTCTGCCCCCAGCTCCAGCTCTGCGACACAACCCCCCACCCCCCAAAAAAGAAGTCACTCCCGGGGCTCTGCCTGCAGAGAGCCAGGGTGAGAGCGGGCGAGGCGAGAGAGCGACCTCGGTCGTGGGCAAGTAGCTTGTTTTTACGTCCTTCAATAAAATTTTTATGAGGATCATTTGATTGTTCATAAATGTGTCTTTCATTAAATAAAATTGTAGGCTGTTTTTGGAACGGGGAAAAAAGCAACAGAGGGGTGGGAGGAAGCAGGGTTTTGGGGGTCGGATGCAGGGATTCTGGAGGGGCGGCCATGATCGCGGGGAGAGCATCAGACAACTTGGATTGCTCCCCCCATAAGTTGGGCTGCTACCCTGCTCCTTGAATTTGGGGTTCTTTGCCCAGTCCTCTGCTTCCCATCAGACTGTCCCGGGGTGGCTCAGTCAAAGGGGGTGGGGTGGGCTTTAGGCAAGCAGGAAATGGTCAGTGTGGGTGCAGGAGAGTGGACAGGGGTGTTGGGGGGGAGGATAGGGGTAGGTGACGTCCCCACAGATACGGTGCACCTAGATAGGGCAGAGGGCGTCTGAAGAAGGGGTGCAGGGTCGGGGTCAGAAGGGAAGGGTCTCAGACGGTGCTAGGGAAGCAGGCAGAAGCTGGGGTTAAGATGCAGGCTCAGAACGCAGCAGGGAAGGAGGCTGCCGGGTCCCCAGCCACGCCTGTCCTTCTCGCTCCCTCCCTTGTCCCCTGGAGGGGACCAAACGCCAAGGGTGGGGGCGGGGGCTGCTTCCCTCCTGCATCTCTGTGGCGCTGTCTCTCCTCTGCGGTGGAGAAGGGCTGGCCAGTGTAGCATGGGGAGGGGGAGATTGAAAAGTTGGGGGGAGGGCAGCAGCAGAGCGTGGCGGCGACCCCAGCTCCGCAGGCCCTCTCCCCAGTCACTGCTCCACCCCCTCTCTCTGCTTCTTCTCTTTTCGGTCTAGCGGGGCTGGGATTTCGACGCAAGGGGGGCAGGAGGGAAGTGTTTGGCTGGAGAGAGGCGACCCTGGGGGCCTCAGCCTCGTCCCCCTGGGCTCTGTCTTCCCCTGCCTTGGCCTGAATTGGCCTGGGAAATGCGAATTACAGCAAGAAACGGAATATCTCTTTGGCCTTGATGGAGTCGGGTTAGCTGTCAATCAAAAAATCTCCCTCACTAGTTCAAGGAAAAGACAAGAGGTTCCAGCGCCTCTGCTGAGGCTTTCTCCAAATCCCCAGCGCAGCAGCCAGCACCTCCCCCAGCTCCTGCCGGCTGGGGACTGGCGGACTCTTGGGCTGCTGCTGGCAGCGATGGAGCAAAGACATTTAGCCTTCAGCGGGGCCCAGGGCCAGACTGCGACCAACAGGACATCAGGGGACAACAGCCTGCCCGAGACAGCCCTGGGGACAGACCTACTGCAAAAAACGGCGCCAGGCTCTGGGAAGGAAAGAAGCAGACGGAGCAATAGAAGAAGAGAACAGGGGTAGAACTGAAGCAAGGAAGGCAGGCGAGATGCAAAGGGATGGGAGAGCAGGGAGAGGAAGCCGAGCGGAGAGCGAGGCAAGGTGGAGGAAAGGCAGCGAGACGCAGGCGGGACGGGGCAGGGCTCGAGCCGGCCGGGCAGCCGTGGCATTGTGCAGCCCGCTGGCTTGCCGGGCCTCCGCCGCGGGCCCAGCTCCCGGCGCAGCGACCACTTCTGTCTGGACACAAAGGAGGAAGAGGCCGCCTCTCCTGCCCCTCCCAGGAGACCTGCTCTGGTGGGCACACTAGGCCTCTGGGGTCTAGAATCCCACGGTGGGCCCGGAAGCCTCACGGGGCAGCTGGGGGCTGTGCCACGCTCCAGTCCAGGGACGAAGAAACACAAGAGGAACAAGGTTTCCTGGTGCTGCTCCTCTGCCTCTTCGCCAGCTGCTGGGCCTGCCTGCCCCAACCTCAGCTTTCCGGGAGGAGGAAGAAGTCCCTGAGGAGCCCCTGCTATGGACCTCTGCTACTGGGGAGAGCCCCTGAAACTGACATCCCAGCTGGGAAGAGCCGCCCCCTTCTCACCCACCCCCATTGAACACTGCCTGCCGGATCCCCCACTGCCATCCAGTCCCCGGCAAAGCCAGTGGGGGGCTGTCGCCTTCTTCTTCCAGGAACAGAAACCCTGCACCCTCCCCACTGGGGCACAGGCACAGCTGTGGCCCAGGAAGCAGGCCTCGCCCACCGCCCCCTCCCGGCCCAGTGCTCTGTGTTCCCTAGAACTCGCAGAGAGATAGAGAGGGGGCCTTGGAGAGGCTGGGAGAGCACCAGGCCGTGGGCCTGTAGGTTCCACTAGTTCATGTGGGCTGCAGCCCCCATTCCGTACATCTGGAGGCAGGCTGGCAGGTTAGTGTTTGAAACAGGCTTCCTGGCTTCCCCCAAAGCCAGGCAAGTAGGTGGGGGTGGGGGGTGGGGGGTGGGGGGAGCACCAAGAAGGCGGGTCTCCTCTTCCTGGAGCCCAGAGGGCTGAAGACTCTGCTGCTTGATTCTGGGATGCCCTCTCATCCACACCACTCCCTCCCATCTTCCCCAGCAGGCTGGGGCAAACCTGAGGGACTGGGGCAGTTGAGAGTCCCCTGCTGGGGAGGGTTGAAACCCCAGCCTTAGCCAGCCAGCAGCTTTGCCTGGGCTCTGGGTTTTAGAACTCCCCTCCCACCCCCAAAAGATTCCACTGAGCCCCGCACAGCCCCCCGAGGGGGAGGGGCGACCCTGACTCCGTCACCTTTACCGGGGCACTAGAAACCACAACCAAGCTTAGCACCTTGGGGAGTATGGACGGACAGACATACAGACAGACAGACTGACAGGTTAGAGTCGTCCCCTCCCCCTGCCAAGCGCCTCCCTTTTAGTGATTTAAATTCCCTGCGGGCTCCATCCACACCGTCAAGTTCGGATTAAATTCAAAACAGGCTCTCCGCCCGCCCCCCCCCGCCCCCGCCCCCAGCGGGCCATCCCAGCCGCCCGCAGGCAGGGAGCCGGCTCCCGGTTCCTCAGCACCCGCCCTGCGCGGAGGAGGCGGCCGCGCTCCATTCGCTTTCATTTTGCGTCTCCCCCTGAAATGGGCTCATTCCACCTCCCGGCCGCCCTCTCCCCCTTCCCCGCCCCCTCCCCGGCTCCCCTCTACTTTCCCCCCTTCTGCCTCCTGAGCCCTCTTTGTTGGGAAAAACACACCCACTGACAACTCCTGGCTAAGGCCTGCGCTGGAAACAGAGACGGAGTGCTCCCGGCCTGCGCTGCCGCGCGAGGAGCCCGCGGCCTGCCCCCACCCCCAGGTGGGTACCCGGGATCCCCGCACACCAGGGGCCAGGCCCGAGGGCCTGTGAACGTGGCCCTCTCAACGCCACGGCCTGCGGGCCTGCGTTCCCCCGCCGGCGCCCCCGCCCCGCCGCTGCGCAGCAAACGGGGCTATTTCCGGCTCCCCCAGCACGGTCTGGCTTCCCAGCCCGGGGAGTGGCCCGGAGGGGGGCCGCCCGCCCCGGAGCCCCCCGTGGGCCTGAGCGCGCTGTTACCTGATCTTTTGTGTGATGTATGTGTCGCAAGGAAATTTGCAGTGACTTTGGAGACCAGACTGAGGAAGCGGAGGTGGCGAAAGGAGAGAGAGACAATACGGGCCCGAAGTACAATCAAGGGGCCAGAGCGGCTGGCCTCTTCCCCCGCCCTCCCTGCCCGACTGGGAGCTGTCTGGCCTCAAACCTCGGGGCGACTCGCGAACCTGGAGCCCGTGGCGGAGGGAGCCGGCGCACCGGGCTCCCCGCGGCCGCGACGGAGCGCCCTTCCAGCTTGGGGGCGTCGCGAGCAAGCAGCCCCGCCGAGGCGCGGAGAATCCAATGAATGAAAGTGCACATGCCGACGAATTTTCCCGATTTTTTTTCCTCCTCCCCCCACCTCCACCCCCAACAAGCCTTTGGAAGGAGAGCCCAGGGCTCCGGGCGTCGCAGACAGACCGACAGGCAGACAGACAGACAGGCAAACCGCACCTCCCGAGGCAGACTCAACAGCATGAGTGTGAGCCCGAGACCGTGCGCAGGTTCAAGATCCCACAGGCCTCGCTGGCCAGGCCTGGCGGGCGCCGGTCTCCCTACCTTCTCTCCCGCCAGGGCCTCAGGCAGAGACCGCGAAGACTCGATCTCTTTGGCTTGGTCCAGTCCCGCCTCGGGAAGCGCCTTCGTTACCTGCTCCTCGGCTCCCCACGGCCACAGATGCAGGGCAGCCGCCTCCCGCCCGGGGAGGGAAGCCCCGGCAGCCGCCGCCGCCCGCCCTCCTTCCCTCCCTCCCTCCATCTCGCCCTCCCTCCCTCTCTCCCTCCCTCGCGCGCTACCGCTCTCGGGGCCCTCCCGCGGGCAACCTGCGCTGGACCAAATCCAGGTATCTCCGAAAGACAGATATTAAAAAAAAAAAAAAAAAAATGAAAGGACCTCTTAAGTGGACAAGAAAAAAAAAAAAAAAGCAAAGAAAGAAAGACCTGCAACTGCATTTATTTTCCATGCTCTGACCAGTGGCGGGCCTCGGTTCAGACGTCCAGCACACGGCCCTGCAGCCGCAGAGGTGCGCGGGGCCTGCTGCCTCGCTCACGCCGCCCGCCGCGCCCCGCGCGCACTGCCCGCTCCACGCTCTGGGCCGCCGCCCCCCGGCAGCCCAGACACCCAGCAGACCTCAAGGTCCTTTCTACAGACTCAACATCCGGTTGCCTCAGCCTCGCTGCTGGCCACAGCCCGCCAAGCCCGCTCGGCCCCTTCTGCGGCCAGTCCACAAAGTCCACCTGGTCGGTGCTCCCGCGCCCCGGCCGGCCGGGGCGCCCCTTCTAGACAAGCCGCCCGGCAGGCCGCACTTGGGTTGCGGCGCTGCGCGGGACTTCAGACCTCGGTCCCTGCCTGGGACCCACACAAAGCCGGGCGCCCTGGCGCCCTCCTCCCCCGCCCCCGCAGCCCCCCAGGCAGCCCCCGGGCAGCCCGCGGCCGCCGCCGCCGCCGCCGCCGCCCCCTTCACCTGTTCCGGAGAAGGGCTGCATCTCCAAGCCGAAGCGAGGCCGTGGGCCGTGGGCCGTGGGCCGGGGCGAGGTCCCGCGGAGGCCACAGCGGACGGGCGGGCTGCGCCCGAGCCCCGCAGCCTGCGAGACAGCTCAGAGACCAAGGCTCTCTCCTTGGCGAGCTCTTGCCTTTTCTTCCTTCTCCCGCAAGTCTCAAACACTCATACGCCGAGAGTTCAGCTCTATAAATCCTGCTCCTCTTTCCCATATCATAATTAAAAAAAACCAGTAGGGGAGGTTTTAACTTTTATTGCGATTTCTGGAGTTGGGCTGCGGAGCATATATTAAGTTTACGCTTATGCGCTCTCGGCGGGGAGGGTCCTTTAAGAAATAAAAATCCATCTTAATATCCGCAGACGAGAGAGATAATTTTTTCCCCTCTTCACGCTGTTCCTTTTGAAGACTCCCTTCTAGCGAAGCGAATAAATAATCACCATCGCCTTAGCCATGATCCACAGCCCCAGGGCCCCAGGCTGGTCTCAGACCACCAGACTGGCCCTCACCTTGGCCCTAAGAGACCTTGCCTCCGTTCCTCTGCATTTAGGGAGGGGGATACTCCGACCCCTGGCTCTGTGACCACCCCCCTCATAAGCCCACCAGCTTTGAAACAGGAAATGGAGGCAGAGGGGCCCAAAGCACAGAAGCCATTCATTGGTGAATTTCGGCCCATCGGGGCCGCTGTCTCCAAGCCAAGTGCTCCTCAGTGCCCTGCTTCTGCCTGGGATCCCCCTTCACCCCAACTGGCTACGTGCCTGGGGCAGGCTGGAGACTCAGGCTGGGGAGCCCCTTGCCTGCCCCCTACCAGCTGGCCCGGCTCCCTGGAAGCCTTCCATTTCCCTGGGAGCCATAGAGATCTGAGGACTTCCCTTTGAGGGAAGAAAACAGAAAAAAAAAATTTTCCCCCACAAAGGGGTGGGGGACAGACAGACCAACAATTCTGGTGGAGAGAGAAGGGCTGTATTCCCAAGTTCTCCTCTAGCTTCCTTGGGGTCAAAAGAAATCTCTCTCTCGTGTGAGAAAGAGGGGGGAAAATAAAAGAGAATGATAGGAATATAAACAGGAGATTGGAGAGCACCCGGAGAGAGCGAGAGACCTAGTCTCCTACAAGGTCGCATATGCCTGCCCCAGAAGACAACTTGGGCAATAAGGAACTCCAAGTCTGTTTTCTCCCCCCTGTTCGAAAGTTTGCAATGTTTTAATAGTCATAATTAATTGCAAAGTATCAGGGCCGAGAACCTGACCTCCCAGCAGCTCTGAGAACACGGGTGTCTCTCTCCAGTCTCCTGACCCCTCCCCCATTTTTCTCCCGCTGGCAAAGAAACCTCTTTTGAAAACCTTTCTAGCAACCAGGGCCAGAACTGAGGGAGCAGGGAGGGTAAGGAAGTGAGGACTCTGTAAAGTTTCACATTGCTCCCATTGCTCCCTGCCCCACCATCCTGCCCTCCTAACCCCTGGCATCAGCCAGCAGCCTTCCCAACAACGTAGGGGCGATGGGCGCTGGCAGCCCGTGCCCACCCAGCCATTTCCACACAGCGCGCAGACTGGCAACTGCCCGACAGCCGCAGACACACAGACCGAGGCCTACGGGGGCCACAGCCAGCCCGCGCCCGAGACCACAGCCAGGGTTTTGTCCTGCTGTTTCCTAGTAGGGTATGTCGGTGAGGGTTGCTGCTTGGACTTGACGGATTCCCTCTAACCTAGGAACACCCCAAATATGTCCTCCCCTTGGAGAGGCAGCTGCAAGAAGGGCAAAGGGAAGTGGCTTGGCTGGCACTCAAAGTTCCCCAACTCTTAGGACCTACAGGCACCCTGCTTTTTTTCTAAGGGGAAGCCCCAGCCCTAGCCAGCTAGAGGCATAATCTTCCCTGGGAGGTGGCAAGTGGGAGAAGCCCACTGTCCCTGAGGCTCCCTTGGTCTTTCTGAGCTGCTCCAGGGATCCCTGCCCCACCCTGCTGCCCAACTGAGCTGGCCCGCCAGGCCACCTCCTCATACTCCAACTCCTGAATTTCCTTGGAATTGGCTTCTTTGTCTGTCTATCAGCTGGGCTCAGGAGACAATAGCTGCAGCCAAGATTCCTCTCCCTCGGTCCCAGGGTTTGGGACAGGCTGAGCAGGAGAAGGCAGAGAGCGGGGTTCCCTAGGCTGCCCCGCGGCCCCACTCCCAGCGTGCCCTCCTCGGTCTGCGCCCACTTCGCCTGATCTGGGAGGGGGCTGTGGGGCAGCCCCGCTGAGAGGGAAGGCTCAGGAGAGGTGGGTGGGGGCCCTCGACGAAAACCGACTGATGTAACTCAGGCAGTTTCTTGTTGCCGAGTTCAAAACTCAATCCCAACAACATGAAACTACCTAAGCCACAGATCAGCTGAGCGAGTAGGGCGGGAGATTCGGCTTTGCGTCTATCCGGAGGAGAAGGGAAGGGGGTTGGGGAAGGGTGAAATTCAGCCCCCGTCCCCCTTTCCGCCCCCACAACCTCCCTAAGGACCCAGAGCAGACTTTGGGTGGCTGGGTGGGTAGGGGGTGTCTGACTGCTCCATCAGTTTCTGGTCTAAGAAGCAAATCGCTCAGGGAAAATCTGGTGACATGGGACCGATAGCCGCTACCTCCCAGCCCCACCCCCAGCTCTGCAGAGGAACTATCCCCCTGCCTCTGGCCCTGGCCCTGGGAAAGGGGGGGGGGGGTGTATCAACCTTCCTCTCTGAGCTGGGTCCCCTGTCTTGTTCCTTCTGCTCCTGGACCTGCTCTGATCCTGTGGCGTGGGCTTCCTGGGGAATATGGGTGGCGGCACCACAGCGCCGGGGCTCCGGAGACCCTTCCAGCCAGGCCACTTTGCCTGGCAAAGCCCCACAAGCAAGGAAGCGTGGGGACCAAGAGCTTGGACCAGGCTCACATCCAAGCCAGCAAAAAGCAGGAAAACCTATGCTTGAAGCTCCAGCCCTCTCGAGCACCACCCCCCACCTCCACCAGCAGCAACACACAACCAGACTGAGCAACACCTAGACCTGTGTGTCTGCCTCAGGGCAACCCTAAATGCCCGCGGAGATAAAGAAGCCAAAAACCACCAATTCACCCCTTTAACCACCAAACCCCACAGCCATGGGCCGGGGAGGGGTGGAGAGGGGGCTCACAGCCGCTGCCCTCAGCTGCCAGTGGCCACGAGGCAAGCCTGGGCTCCTAGCGAGCTCGAACGCCTGAAACACCTTCCTCCCGGCTCTGCCCGCTGCACGCCAGGCACCTGGGGACGCCGCGAGTCCCCACTCAGCCGCCAAGAGAAGAATAAGAAACCGCTTCTCTTACCTTGTCGCTGCCTCCTCCTGCTGCTGCCGGCACTTCTGTTCGCTGCTGTCGAGGTGGGGGGGGGGGCGGCGCTGAGCTCCTCGTGCCCCTCCAGCAGTTAAGTTTATTCCTCTCCTTGGATGGGTGGGGGGCTCTTGGGGTGCCCCCAGCAGCAGTGGGGTGCGCCCACTCAGCACCCCAGGCAATCAGATCCGTCTGTTCCTCAAGCTTGCAGCTTGCTCTCTGCCTCTTTCCCTCCTCCAGTCACCTTTAAATGCATCTTTTACTGCAGCACACATTATATTTGCAGATCATAAAACCCACCTCTCGCGCGCACCAAGACCGTCCTGACATTACTGTTTTATGACCTTGACTTATTGTGGTCACCTGGATAATATTTAAATCAACGTTATGGTCTCTCACTTACATTAAACCCGCCAAGAGACGTTCTAGAAAGGCTCTGGGAGATGAGTCAAACACAAAACACACACATCCACACACTCAGCTCCTCGGGGGGAGGGGGTGTCGCTAAAAAAAAAAAAAACACTAAAAAACAAAAAGCCACCCATTTCAGGATTACGATTCTGGAAATTTATTAGGATTTTTTTTTCTCCATTAAGGAAGCTACATGCAAAAGATACAACATACAGAATATCTTTAAATAACACAACTCCCAGACAGGGACAGGGCAATTTGGGAGGGTGTGTGGGCGGGGGTGAAGGGGGGCGGGCATTCTGCCTTTGCTTTGCTATGTTCTATGTTTAATTTTTTTGTTCCTCTGTTTGGAATTTCTGAGATGGTAGTGAATGGGGGTGTGGGGGTGCTGGGAGAGACGGGAGGAAAGCAGAAGGCAGTAGGAATACAAGACTTCGAGCAGATTCTCAGAGCGACTGGGAGGCACAGACACGAGGAGGTTTGGTGGAGGCACTGGGCGCTACGACAAACACACAAACACTAGTGGAACTTTCCAAAACGTCTATTATTCTACGGAGGGGACGCAGCAAGAAGAAGCGATTCTGATGTGCTCTCCAAGATTACAGACCCTCCCTCTGCCTGTGTTTCCCCTACAACCGGGTGGATTCAGTCTTAACTTTAACATTCTGGAGAACAGAATGCTGTGTGTGCCTGCGTGGGGGAGTGAGGGGTTGACACACACACCAGCCACACTCCCACCCCCACCTACAAGGACACACCCCACCCCGCACACCCCGGCACCCCGTTTCTCAGGCTTTAGATGGAGGCATCCTCGCAGCACAAACCATAGGTCCCTTGGAGGAGAGTCTGAGGTCTTTGCCTTTTTTTTTTTGCAGGCGCGTTGCATTTATACTCAGGGAGGAAAAAAAAAATATATCACCAGGCACAAAGGGAGGAGGGGCGGGGAAAGGAAGGAAGGGGGAGGGGGAGGGGGAGGCCCCCGCGCTCAGGTGAAATTAAAATTGGAGGTCAGTTCCCGGATCCGATTCTCTCGGTTCATTTTCTTGAGTTTCATTCTGCGATTTTGAAACCAGATTTTGACTTGTCTGTCTGTAAGGTTAATGGTCTTGCTAATCTCCAGGCGGCGCTCTCGCGTCAAATACATATTGAACAGAAATTCTTTCTCCAATTCCAGCGTCTGGTGTTTAGTATAGGGGCACCTCTTCTTCCTTCCGCTCTTTGCTGTCAGCCAATTTCCTGTGGTGTTTTCTGCCTTTATCTCCTCTGTTAAAAATAACATTATTTGCATAAGTATCCCTCGAAGAGGAAACCCCTAGCAGAGGCGTTGCTGCCTTTGCCAGCCTGCTGTGGGGCAGCCGAGGGAGCACAGGGGACCTGTTCTTGCCCCGCGGGCCTGGCTGGCCAGTGGGGTCCTCTTGGTTTGGGGGCTCTTAGGATTTCTCTGGGGTCTAGATTGACAGGGGAGAAAGGGGGGAGGTCCTTCTCTCCAAAGCATTCATTCAGTGTATATTAATCAAGTGCAACCTAACCTCGCAGGTCCTGAGTGGTCTCACTTCCCTCCTCCCAAGCTTGCTGACCCTGCTGGGCACCCTAAAACCTCGCCAAGCCCCTCCCTCCGTGCTATTCTCCATTGCAGCTTTGAGGGAAAAAAAAAATCCAGCCGAAACAGACAAGCACTTTCCAGGCCCCAGATCTGAGTGCAGTCCACCCCGCAGCCCAGAGCAGTGCCCAGGGAACTCTGACCCCTTTCAGCTCGGTGGAGGGACCCTGTCCTGCTCTTGGCAGCCAGCGGCCAGCCAGCTGTCCCTGCACCAGGCCCCCAGCTCCTGCCTCCGCCTCACTGGATCCCCCATTGCCATCTTGCCCAGGTGCGTGTAGCTGAGGCTGGGGAGCCTTGTGCCCCAGCACAGGTCAGGGGCAACAGCTCTGGGGCAGGCTGAGAAGTCCTCAGACCACTCCCCTGGCCAGAGGGAGGACCTGAGGTCAAGGGAGAGACACAGCCTGTGGACATGCAGCCTCTTGGAAGTCCCCTGCCCAGTGTGTATGTGGACGGTGTGTATGCACATGGATGTACCTGCAGAGATACCGATACACACACAGGCACACACATACAGAGATACGCTCACACGTGTCCGCATGCGTCAAGAGCTACTACGAGGGATTGTGTATATTTCCCATTCTCTCACTGGCAGTCTCTCTGCCTGGCACACACCCTTGCTGACACGGAGCAGAGGCAGGAGACGGGGGAGCTGGGCCATCTCATTTAGGGAGAAGCAGAGTCTGAAGACCTGGAAGAGCACCCAGCAAAGGACTCTGCTAATAGCCCTGTGCTCTCTCCTCCCTGAGCCAAATGAAGCTGGGTGGCAGGTTCCCGGGGCTTATCTTGACTGGGGGTGAGGCAGAGACCCTAGGGAAGCCAGGAAACGCTGGGGGTTGGGGGTGGGAGAGGCAAACTTGAGGAGGCTTCAGTCTGAAAACCTGACTGTTCTGTCCTCAGTAATTGTGCTTCTGCACCTGCAGCTTCCTGCCAAATTGCTCACGGCTTCTCCATATCTAATTCTGCCATTTAAAATTTTCTTTTGGGGGTTGTTTGCGGGTTTCTTTTTGGAGGGGGGAGAAGTGAGAGAAATTAAAATTGGGAAAATATATAGTTAAACGCTCTCTTGCCCTTGGCTTGATGGAGACACCAAAATGGGGTTTGGGGCAAGAAGAGGACAGGTGATGGGTGGGCTGAGTTGGGGAGGGAGCGTTTAGGTTGTGGTGGGAACAGCAGGAGAGAAAGGGAAGCCTACTGGGTGGCTGCAGTCCCAGTTAGGAGGCGGACTTCTTAACCTTGACTTTGCTTTTGGTGGGGCTAGAATGCAGTTTTTCCTACCCCTAATCTGTACCCCAGCAAAACTCAGGGTTTGCGGAGGGAGGGAGCTCTTCACACTGTACATGTGCCACAACCAAGGCTCCCTGTGTGCAGGGGTGTGCTCCCCTGTGCCCTCTCCTCCAGGCACACACCCATGCTCATCTTCCTTCCGGCCAGCCAGGGTCTCCACGGGCCGATTGGCCCAGGCCACCTTGGCAGAGCAGCCCCCGAGGGTTGAGGCTCTGCTCTTGCCCGCCAAAAGACTGTGTGTGCCTATGTGAGCAGGCATGCCTGTGTGTGTGTGTGCATGTGAGAACATGGGGGAGAGGGGTGTGTGAGTGTGACACAGGTCGCCCTCAGGCACGCGTGTGCGTCGTCGCGTCCACATACAAAGCACCAGGAGATCCAGGCCGCCCCCAGCCAGCTCCACTCCGAACTCCATCTGCCCCTCCATCCAGCACGCCCCTAGCCGGCTGCCGCCAGCAGCCAGTATCCTGGGGAGCCGCTCCATCCCTCCCTGCTGGGCCTTTCCTGGTGCGTTTTGTGCCAACTTTGCGAGGAACTCATTCCCCACAGCCTCCACCTTCCTCCTCCAGGTGTGGGAGAGAGGCCCTGAAGGGCCCAGGTCCTCCAGCAGACATGAATCTTGAACCCTGAGCTTGAACTCTGGCCAGGCTTCCTCTCTGCAACCCAAACCACAATGAAATCCAACCAAAGCCACACTCCCTTTCAGGAGAAAACCGCTTGCCACGCACACAGAAATTCTCCCCACTCTCATGTGGAGGCTGCTTTTCAGAAACCAACGGGGTGGGGGTGGGGGTGGGAGGGAACGTACTTTAACTAGGAAAAAAAAGGAAAAGGGAGGGAAATTAAAAGAGGAGACGAAAAACAACATTCCAAATGCCCGGTTCCAGCGCCATCCCCAAGCCAGGCATCTGGAGGAGGGAGGGATGTGGCCGGCAGCCCCTCACCTCCACCTCTTCCGGCCCCAGCCCGGCTGCCCAAGGCCCCCCGGCCGAGCCAAAAACCGCAGGAGCCCAAACCGCACGGCACATATCAGATCCACAAGCAAACAACAAATCGCGTTTCGCAGGAAACAATTTTCAACTGGGAAAACGCAATGCAAAGACATCTCTCATCTCTCCCAAGCCTTCCCCAGTCCCTGGCTCCAGATCGCCATTTTAAGCTTTTTTTTTTTTTTTCCTTCTTTCTTTTTCCCTACAAGCCTCTGACCTGAGTCGGGGAAGGGGGTTGGGGGACGTCGGCTCCCCCACCCCCGGCCCCCAGGAGAGCAGCAACAGCAGCCTTGAGAAAGCAAACCGAAGCCAGCGTGTGCCCAGCAGCGGGCACCATCCTGGGCAGCACCGGGCGCCCGCAGGCTGCCGGCTGGTGCACACCGCCCCCCGCCTCAGCACCCAAGGCCCCGGGGCTGGCCCGGCACCTCCACGTCGCCGCTTACCTTCCCCAACCCACTGGCGCGCAGCAGACAGGGGAGCTGCACGCCCCAGCCGGGGGTCGCATTCCCGAGACCGTCCGGGGCCTCCTCGGCCCAACCCCGGCCCCCAGCCACCACCACCCCCACACCCTCTCGCCCCGGGCCGCAGGACCAAGTGCCCGAGCGCCTCAGCCGGGCCCGCGAGCGCGGCCCAGGCGGCCTTACCTTTAGCTTCGGTATCCGAGGTGTCTGGACTGGAGTCGGCGGTCTTGGCCCGCTCCTTCTCACTCTCCGAGGGGCTGCCTTTCAGGCCCGCCAGGCTCTGCTCCGTCTTGATCTCGCTGGGGCTGGGGGTCTGGCTGTCGGACTTGGGGGTCTCGGGGAAACTCACTTTGCCGGCGAGCTGCGGCGACTCCAGATGTTCGGCGCGCGGGTTGAGGCCGGCCCGCTGCTCGAAGGGGGCCTCGAAGTCGCTGGCCCCGGCGCAGTGGGGCGTCTTGTCCAGCGCGGAGTAGCTGGGGCTGGCGCGGTAGTAGCTGGGCACGGGCACCTCGTGCTCCCCCAGGCAGGACTCCGGCAGGGGGTGGGAGTAGAGGGCTGCCTCGGGGCCACTTTTCGCCCGCTTCTCTGCGCTGTACATACAACAGACATTCTCCTCCTTGACACTAGGTGGGTAGGAGCAGGAAGACAGCGGCCTGCCAACAGGTTGTTCCAGGCGGTAGGCGGCTTTGGGGTCGCCCCAGGAGTCCAACTGCGAGAGGTAGGACGGGTAGGTGTTGAGGGCAAGGTTGGGGCTGCCACCCTCGTCCCTCTTGGAGAGCGAGGGCGCGAGCCCGCAGCCCCGCATCACCCCGCAGCTGAAGTCACTCCCAGATTGCATATACATGCCTGCGCTCCGGCTGTAGCGCTCTCCTCCGCCCGGCGCAGCCAAGGGCTCCGCGTACGAGTTCGGAGTTACATTGCGAGGGCATGTCATTTTCAGAGAGAGGGGTTTTTAAGGAGCAATACTACAGCGGAGGAGCTGACATCTTTTTTTTTTTTTCCCCATCCGGGAGGGGGGGCGGTTGGAGGGGCGGGAGGAAAAAGAAGGGGAGGGGGGGAAATATCAGCTCCATAATTATCCGCGCATTCGGTCCTCACCATGTGACGGCTAGACCAATGGGATTTGAAAATGGCCTTGATGATTCAGACGGCCGTGACGTCAGCGGGGTCAAGTTGTCGGCAGGCGGAGCGCGCAGCGTGGAGTAACAGCGCCACCTAGCAGCTGCCTCGGGGTAGGGGCACCCGAGCCCTTCCCCGCGAACAAAGGAAGCGCCCCCCGGGCGGCAGGGGCGGTAGGGGGGTGGCGGGAGTGGGGTGGGGGTTCTTGAGGGAGAGTGGGGTTTGTTTACCCGGGAGCCAGCCTGGAACTCCAGGGGAGAGGGGGGCGGAGATGGGGGGAAATGCGGGAGAGAGGGAGAGAGAGAGAGAGGCTACCCGGGGCTCAAAACAGTCAAATTCAAATTAAAAGGTCAAGACACACGATCCAGGTACTTCTTCCCCTCTCTCCACCTCCGCTTCTCCTCTCCGCGACTCTCATCCACCCCCACCCGCGCCCGCATCTTCCCCTGGGGGTGGGAGCGGGGTGAGGTCCAGGGGAGAGGGTGGGCAGCGAGAGGGAAAACAAAGTTAAGGAGTCCCGGACAGGACCAAAGTTTCTGCTCCCCGCGCCTCTGCGTTCCCCGCGCGTCTGGGCGCTTTGGTTGCAGGGCTAGTTCCCCGCGGGGGGTTGCCGGGGACCCTCCAGCGTCTCCGGTGGGGCCGGAGGGGTTTCACGGTCCCTGGCAGGGCTCCCCGGGAGAGGAGGCTCCGAGCCCGCAGGGGCTGGAGGCCGGGGCGCTGCGGCCTGCGCCTGGCTGGGTGGTCACCATCTTGGGGGCCGGCCGGGAAGGCTTTGGCCTTGGAGTCGGTTCGGCCGCTTGGCACCCGACCCCGGCGGCCCTTGCGATCCGCTTGACCTTGTCCCCCTGCCCCAAACCCCACCTCGGAAAAGGAATATTCTAAGAGAGAAAGATGGAGCCCGCGGGGGGCCTCGGCGGGCTTTGGGGGAGCCGCGTACCACGCGGGAAGTCAGGCCACTGGCCGCGAGTACATCGGACACCCAGCGGGACCGAGCGGCCCTGGAGCATTTTGGAAAGGAGAAGAGAAAGCAGTCTGTTGTTTGTTGCTGTCTTCGTTGTTTAATAAAGGGAAGGAACGGGCGGGGGAGATGGATGCTGCAAACGGTTCTTTCCATTTCTGCGTGGCCTTTCTCCCAAAGCGAACTAAACTCTACGCCCCTTCCTCAGGAAACGGAATCTGGAGAACAGCGGGACCCCGGCCCGCCCCACGCCCTCCCCTGGGCACTGCCCCTGGTTTCCACCTCCCCAAGGGCCGCAGAGCCGGGCCCGGGGGAGGAAAGGACCCCGGCCGCCTAGCGCCCTGGCGGGGCGGCGGAGGAGGCCCAAGCCGGCGGCCGCTGCGATAGCACCGCAGGAAGAAATTCTCCGGATTCCCCCGACCCAGGGCGTGAGCGAGGAGGGGCTGGGGCTCCCCAAGCCCCCCAGAAAGCCGGGAGGCCGCGGGGCGCGCGTGTGGCTGGCCTGCAGACCCGCGGAGGGGAGATGGCAACCGTTTCTGTGTTTTCCTTTGGAGGGGTCCCGAGGCCTGGGCGGCCCAGGGTTATCCGGGGCAAGGTTAGGCTGTTAGGCCCCAGACCAGACTTGGGACAGCGCAGGGCTGCAGTCAGTCCAGGGAGCCATTTGTCGAGCCACCCATCCCGCGGGAAGCGACTTTATGGCCACTCTGTTTGTATTATCTGCATAAGTCTTTCCCCACCAGTCTGATCGAAACCGTTCCCTTTTACGAGGACCCAACGAAAATTTCCCGTCATATTTATCAGCCGGGGATAAAAATTTAGTATGGGAACTGATATTTCCTCATTTATGGGACGATGAAATTAAAGACCAAAGCAATTGAGAATTATATGGCTTTAGAGGGTTCCCTCCCCCTCTTTCAGGCTGCCTTTATTTTCCTGCCTGGTGCGCCTGCCCCTGGTGTCCGCCCGGCCCAGGGCCCTGGCCTTGCCCTCACCCGGCTTTGGGGTCCGGTGGGTCCTTTTCCCTGGGCCGGGTGCTGCTGGGCCGCCTCAGTGGCTCTTGGCTTGTCTCTGGGTGGTTGAAGCTACGGAGCAGGACCGCCCTACCCCCGCCTCCGCCCGGGGCCAGGCAGTGAGGGAAGAGCCCCCGCAGGGGACGAGGCTGAGCCCAGCCTGGGAGGGGGTTGGGGGTGCCTGCAGAAAAAGCCGGATGAGACTGACCCCAGACTGTTCTTCCAAAACAAGTTCCGAGGAGGAACCGGGGGAATCCGAGATCGAAGTGGAATCTCTCCCGCCCCCCCCCCCCAGCGGGACCCCCATCTCAAGCCCACCTCTCACTTCAGGCCTGGGAGGGGATGCAGTCGCTTGGGAATCCTCGCCTTTCTGAATGGGAATAACCCCCCGGGGAGAGGGAGCCGCGGGCCCCGGGCTCCCCTCAGCGTCACAAGAACGAATAGTGTTTAAAGTTGAAACAATTAGAAGTATGATAAACACGGCCCATTAATGAAAAAAGAAATCAAATTCATCAGCTTAAGTGGGACCCCCGTTGGGACAAACGTTCGCCTCTAATTACGCAAGATAAACGCAAATCCGGCGCTGCCAGCCAGCCGCCGGGAGCCGGCCGGCTCGCACTCGGACGGGGCTGCGGGGGCGTGGGTAACTTGTTGGGTTTCCGAGGGCTGGCTCGCTCCTCTTACTCAGTGGTGATGAAAAGAAGGCCGTGGTGCGCGGGGACGCGGCCCGGGAAGCGTCTGGGCTGGTGCAGGGAGGTCCAGCCAGGCCTGGGTCCCAGCCCTGCCCCCTTGGGCTCGGTCTTGCCCGAGGCCACGAGCAAAGACAGCTTCTGTCCTATTGTCCAGGCCTGGCGTTCAAAGGCGCCCGAGGGCGGCCCCGGCTGCCGCCGCCAGGCGCCCACCGGCCCTGCCCCACAGGGCCAAGGCCCTTCGGCCTCTGCCCTTGGCAACTGGATGGGGGTGCAGAGGAGAACCGCGTTGCTCCAGTCGCCCCAGACCGACTCTTAAGCCATTTCTTTCTCCAACTTTCTGCGAAAGCCAAGAGAGAGAGACCTGCTCCTATGCCTGACTCTCTTTTTAACCTCAACATGGGAACAAGAAAATCCAGGGGCAGGCGGAGCAGGGCTCAGGCTGCACCAAGGCCTGGCCATGGCCCACCGGGCCCTTTCCTCCCAGTCCCCAGACCCTGGAAGGGTTGCAGGGCTGGGCCGGGCCTCTTGCTGGCCCCTGGGGCCGAGAGCGAGGGAGAGAAGGGTCCTAGTGGGACTGCTCAGGCCTGGGGCCCTTGGGGTGGGGGTACCCCAGGTGAAGCCAGGAGGAGCAAGCAAAGGCCAAGGAGCAAGCAGGAGCCCCAGCCGGCTGTCTCCTCAGCCGTCGCCCTCAAAGCGCCCCAGAACCATGCTGCTTCCCCCCGCGACAGTTCCGAGAGTTTCCCCAAGAAGTTACACAAGTCACCTGAGAAATTCCGCAGAGGAGGCGGGTGGGGAAGCGTGTCCTTCCCCTGGGGCACAATAGTGACAAGAAGGTAAAACAAAGCGTGCACATGCAAATGTCTTCCAGCAAATTGGAACGCGAGATCACACCACTGGTGGCCGGGGGTTTCTTCCTCAGGCTTTGGAGACCCAGATAAATCACCCTCTTCCCAAAACTTGAAGGAAATATTTGCTTTTCTTCGGCACTGGCACCAGGCTCTGCCCCTGCTCCTGCAGGAGCAGGGAAATCCCAGCTACACAGTGGAATGCTCAGAAAAAAATTTTTTTCCTCCCCCAAACAGGTATGAGAGAGAGGCGGGAGGCCGAGGCCGCTTAGTGCGGCCTCCGGCGTGCTCTGGGTGTCGGATCACCGTCTCCTCTCGCAGCCACGCCGGCTGCCTGGCTGGTGGAACCGTCCTCGCTTCTGGACACTGTACACACTCGCACCAGCCGCATGCTGGGGGCTACACGCGTGTCCGACGCGCACGTAATTGTGTGCACACAGCCGCAAATATTCACTTCTACCCCGAGTGCTCCCCGGGACCTCTGAATCCAGAATTCCGCCCTACTGCTTCGAAATCGCCACTTATTTAACCTCGCTTCCCGAATCGAAACCAGACCGCAGCAGGGCCGGCCTCGGGCAGCCCTAGGAGGAGGAAATGCATGGGAGGTTATCTTGGGGGGAAGGCCCTGCTCCCCACTTTTAATAGTTTGCATCTGAGGGGCCCCAGTAGGTCAGGTTTCCAGGCAGTGTCGGGTTGTGGTTGGGCTGGTTTGTTCCTGAAGAAAAAAGAAAATATAAAGAAAGCATCCTCCGTGGAGCTAAATTCCTTTTCCAAGACCTCTGCTTGCCATGTTTCTTTCTCTCCCTCCCTGTCTCTCTCTCCCTTTCTTCTTGCTTTATTCACCTCTGTATTTGCTTCTTTCTAGTTTTCATTCCTCCCCCTCACCCCCCGCCTTTTCCGTGTGTTTTTCCAAGCCTCTCACTTTGGTAATTTGTTGTTTTTCTAATTCCCCACGTCCTCTTCTGCTCTCATCTTCGTGGTGCAATTTATTCTTTGCTCTTCTCGTTCCGTCTTCATTCTTCCTTGCCCTCTGACTTCCCCTGCTAGCTTTTCGTATTTTGCTCTGTCGTGCTGGGCTGGGTGAGGGACAGCACCAGGCTCAGTCGTGTGCTCCCCAGTCCAGCGGTGCAGGCTTGGAGTTGACCTTCTCAGCTCGGCAATCCACAAGGCGAAGTGTAGGGCGGCCTGCGGCGGGCGGCGGCCAGCGGCCAGGCCTCAGCAGTCGCCATTAGAGGGAAAGAAAAGCAAACTCTGGGGGCACCTCCCTGCAGATGCCGAGGGCTCCCTGCGGTGCCAGGTTCCAGGGCCAGGAATCGCCACCTTCTTCACCTCCTGCCAGAGGCGCCTTTGCCCCCAGGCCTGCCTTTGTCCGGAACTGAACATTAGAATGAGCCGAAGTTGAGCCCCACGGATGCCTCCAACATTGTAGTCAGAAGAAATGGAGGGTGAGGCAGTTCGGAGGGGTTCACCACGGGCTTGCCAACCTCAGACCCTGTCCCCCTCCACCCCGTGGGCACCTTTGTTCTCTGTGTTCCTAGATTGCTGCTCTGTCTTCTCTGGTTCCTTGCAGGGGTTTCCCGGTGTTGTGGCTTCTTTCTTCAGGGTCACCGTTGACTTCTCGGGCTGTGTACAGAGACCTTCCCAAATCGGCAGTCTGAGTCAAGGTTATGGGTCTCTGCTTTGTGCAGTGGCTTATGGGGTGTGTGTGTGTGTGCAAGTGTGTGTGTGTGAGAGAGAGAGAGAGAGAGAGAGCGAGCTGGCAGGAGAACAAGTGGCTATGAAGGAAAGATCCTCTCCTGCCAACATTGTCCCAACTTTGGGGCTCTGTAAGAGACGCTCTCAGAAGCAGAGTGCACAGGACGCGCCCCAAAGGCCGGCAGACTCTGTTGGCTACCAAAGCCGGGTCCAAGGTAGGCCTCAGGGGGGATTAACCCCGACCTTCAAGCCATTTTGCCTTCAAGCAAAGAAAAAGCAGCTCCAGACATCCACCCCCCACCCCCCACTCCCCACCCCACCGCCGCCCCCTCCCCTGGCTGGGGCCCCAGAGCCCCCCTCTCTCCCCTCCCTCCCAAAGATCTGAGACCTCGTCCTATGCTATGACCAAAACTTTTAAGTTTTTCACAAAAGGGAGGGGAAATCTTGTAAAACTTTTATGCCAAACAAAGTTATAAAAACTTCCCGGGCGTTGCCTTTCGCAAAGGTTTATATGAATAATAAAGAGTGCAGTCGCGTGCTGGCGATCCTGGCGGGCTGGGGGGGGGGGTCACCACCAGGGCTAGCCAGCTAGGGGGCACCAGGAAACCCCAGGGGCGGCCCCCTTCAGGGAGCATTGGCCCAGGCTCAGATGGCCGGGCAGATTCCTGAGAGGGGCGGGGAGAGGGAAGGGGTGGTGCCCTTGACTCCCTTGAAGTTCAAAGTTCTCCTTCACCCTGTAAGAAAGGCCCTCTATGCCCAAGTCCACTCAAGAAATCACTCCAAGGTGCTACCTCCTGCTCTGGTTGAGCTCTGGCCCTGGTATCCTGATTCTGTCTGCCTTTCACATACCTGCCCTATACCTTCTTTTTGCTGCCTCCCCCATTTCCAAAACAGGGCTCCCCAACCCTTCCAACGGAACAGCTGGAATCTGGAACCCAGGGACACTCTCTCTCCGGTGTTGGGTGCTGGGTAGGGGTTGTGAGTTGCCCTCTTGTATGAACACGGCCCAGGAACCGCAAGGGCTGAGTGACAAAGAAACCCCAGATCCAAGGATACCCCCCAAACCACTTTTCATTTAAAGTGCCCTTGGTTCCCCCTGCACCCCCAAGACCCATCCTGGGAGGGGGAGGGGCCCGGGGTACTCTCAGCCCACACCACTTAATACCCTTGTAAACTCCCACGTGCGCTATAAACTTGGATTTTTACAACCAACATTCCTCCTTAGCTCTGGGAAACTTTGAACTCGGCCTCGGGTTTATTTACTGGGGAAGGGGGGCAGAGGCTGGGGAGCTGGGCGCTGAGAAAGACTGGAGGGAAAGGGGCAATGTGGGCAAGGGGGTGCCGGGGCGGGGGTCTGGGCGTGCGGTTTGTTTACTATTTAGGGCGGAAGCGTTTTCTAACCCAGGCCAGACTGGGTCGTTAAGGCCGAAATGAAACTGGGTTTAGAGGCTTGGGGGGCGCTTTATGGCTACGTCTAGACGAGAATCTTTTGTTCCTGGGCTGTGCTGCTGCAGGGATTACCCCAGAGGTGGCGGCCAGAGTGCCCCTGAGCAGCAAGGGGGGCTGGACATCCCAGGAGCCCAGAGCTGGGTTTGTTTGGGGGACTGGAGACACCCCTCTTTACCCCCCCCCCCACTTTCTGGAGGGCCACCAAAGACTGGCAGGTCCCCGGCCGGCCGGGGTCAGAGTCTTTGTTTTTCTTTCCCAATGACTCCTCGCCTCCTACCCTACAGAAATCTAGTCTGAGCTGCACGTTGCAGGAAAAGGGACAGCTCCAAGCTTTCAATATTTTGCTCCCACATCAGGAACCATGTGAAGGCTGATATTTTGTTTTACAAACAGGTTCATCCCCTAGAGTTTCTGCCATTTTTTCTCAAAAGAAAACTCAAAAGAATTTTTGCTTTTTTTCCAGGAAACACGGCCAGCAGATTAACATGCCCTCAAGTGGCCGGCGGCTCACCCTCACACCTGGAGAAATGTCACACACTCAGATACACAGGGGACCCTCCCGGCATTCCTACCACACTCACTGCACAATGCGGGAACGTGTGCTCTTAGCGTGCATTCACTCCATGCTACAGGCATGGGGTGTACAGATAATAATTTTCTTCAGGTGCAACTATAGGGACTTAAATAAAATGTGGGGTGCGGTTGGGGGCACAGGAGGGAACGGGAGACTGCACACACCCAACATTTACAAATCAGAGAGTCACACAGACAGGCCCTCAAGGAAACAGCCATAGCGCTCCTGCCTTTCATCCAACAGAACTGTATTGACAGACAGACACGCGTGGAATTACACCAGAACAGAGGGGAGGAAGGTGGGAAAATGGGTCCACAACTTCCTCCCCCAAATCATGACCCTGGAACAGAGAAGAACCCAGTGCCCCCAGAGTCAGCACTGAGAGGACCCCACGGAAGCAACATGCAGCGGATCCAGCTGGGTGTGGCGGCCGCTGTCCCCACATGCCACCTCCTTCCCCAGTGCTCCCCCAACGTCAGCCCCTACAAAACCAATTTCTGGGTCTCTCTGCTCTGGGATACCCCTTGGACAGACATCAGGGCGGGCCAGCCTGGGTGTCCGGTGGTGTCTGGTGGAGCCTGGCCATTTGTGCCTAAGGGGAAGGGGCCCGGCCCCACCTTTCCATCCTCAGGAGGGGGCCAGCTTCTGCTCCTCTCCCTTCCTTCCTTCAAAACTGTATATAAAAATTCCAATACAGTCTTCTCATAGAGAAAAAAAAAGCCAAAGCCTCACCCCTCCACCCTACACATTTAACTGCGACAGACGGAGACATCTGGCAGGAGGGCGGTGGAGCCAAGAAAATTCCTATAAATTTAAATTTGATGATGGTTACAATTAACTGCACAACAAACTTGTGCTTAAATGGAAAGCGGTGCTGGATATTTGGACACAGCTCGAGTCGCACGTGAGAAAGGGGAGCCCGAGAGTAGCCATGGAATGTCCTCCGCTGGAGAGCAGGAAGCCACCGTCACAGTCACACTCTTGGCCCTGACAGCGGCTGGCAGCTCCAAGGAGCCAGCACCGGCCTGCCTCGCCTCCGCCAGCCCCAGGCTCTGCCGCCTCCTCCTTCTCCACCGTCTTGGGAGCATGGAGGGTTTTTTTTTTTTTTTTTAAAGGAGTGGGGTTAAAAGTAAAATCATAATATTGAACAGAATGAAAGATTTTTATTTGCCATCAAAAAAAAAATCACACGGAGAGAGATGGGTGATTCCAATCTGATGTACGTCCTCTCCCATCACCCTCTCCGGGTAGAAAGAACGGCTTGTGAGGTTTATTTACAAAAACTGAGCCCACCCAACCTGCGAGCAAGAGGTGCCCCATCTCATTTCTCTCCTGCCTCCTCCATCCCAATCTTTTTTTTTTTTTCCCTTAAAAAAAAAAAAAAAAAAAAGGAAGTAACAACTGCATAGACTAGCTATAAATCCATGGAGTGGGCGCTGCTTGGAGAAAGGTTAGGAAACCTCAATGCACCAGTTCAGAAATTTCAAAGGAGGGCTCTCTCTACACGGTCACGGGAGGACAACTAGGCTCGGGCGGGGCCAGGGCGCACACGGAGGTAGGACACAGACTTTGCACACCTAACACCAGGTCGAAGGTACAGGAAATTCACAGCAAGGCAGGATCACATTTAGCCGCCCCCAGGCAGCGGGGCAAGGTGGGGACGGGGCGGGGAGCCTGGCAGGTCTCCCCCGCAGACAAGGTGTCGCAGCGGATCTTTCCACCCGGGCAAGGGAAGGCTTTCTCAGTCCAAGGATTGCTCGGCTCCGCCGCCCACGACCCTCGCCCCTCCCCTCACCCCATCCGAGCAGCAAGACGTTGTCGCGAGGTGTGTTTTCGTTTAAATAAAGTCTTGGCCGCGGGTCGGACGCTCCCCACCCCTGTCCAGGCCCGCCCGAGTCCCGCAGCGAGGGTCAGGCGGACGCAAAGGCGGCTCCGCGGGGGCAGCGCCGACAAGGGCAGCGGGGGCCAGCCCTGGCCACAGTCCGGTTTTCCACCCGCGGAAAGAAGACGAGTTAGAAAATAAAAAATAAAAATAAAATAAAATAATTTCCTCTTGTGCCCTCTTCCCCACCCACCCCCGCGCGCAAAAGGGCCGGGTCTGCGGTTACAGCAGCGGGTTTCCCGAAAAATACTGCAGCCGGTCTCTGCTCAGTTTTTTTTCTTTCATCCTTCTGTTCTGAAACCAAATTTTCACTTGTCGGTCCGTCAGGTTCAGCATCCGCGACAGCTGCAGCCGCTTCTCTTTGTTGATATACACGTTGAAGAAAAACTCCCGCTCCAGTTCCCGGATCTGGAATTTCGAATAAGGACAGCGCTTCTTGCGGGTGCGGGGGGCGTCTGGAGGGGAGGGGAGGGGAGGGGGCAAGTGCGAGGAGAGGGGGAGAGAGACACGTGAGACCCGGGCGACCCCGGCCCGCCAAGCGCTCAGCGGCCCTTCTCCCAGTCCCCGCCGCCAGGCTGCCCTCCCGCCAGGCCTCTGGCTCGACCCCTCCCCGCGCGCGCGCGTGCTCGGGTCCGGGCGTGGGCGCTGGGCTGGCCTCGACCCCCCGCCGCGCGCAGCCGGGGCAGCCGAGCGACCCGCACACCCCCTTCCCCCGCTCGGGTGAGGGCCTGCGCCGGCGGGGTCCGGGGGGAGGAGGGAAGCCGGCCCGGGGCCACGTGCGTCCCCCGTGGGCCCCCAGCCTGCTGCTGCCCTGCAGGCCTTCGGCGCCTTTGCCCTCCTGACGGTTCCGAAAGCCCACCACCCCCTTCCCCCAGAAACCGGAGGGAAGCTTGTGGAGCAGGCGCAAGGAAGTGAGATCAGGCGAGAGCAGCCAGGAGAGCCCGCCGGGAGGAAGCCAGCGGCGCGCGGGCACCGGGCGCCCCAGCGCCGCTTCCGGGGGCGGGGGGCGTCCCAGCTCTCCGGGCCGCCCGGGCCGCGCCTTGCACGAGGCCGCAGACCGCGCCGCACCGAGGAAGCCCACTCCCCCGACCCCCCGCCTGCAGCGCAGCGCGGCCGCTCGTCCCCGCGCCCCTGTTGCCGCGGACTCCTCGGTCGCTCAGGCTCCGGCTACCTTGCCCGGATCCTGGGCCGCCAACACGCAGTTTGAACAAATTTTTTTCCTCCCCCCAAAAATAGTTTTAAAGACAGAAGCGGAACGGCCTAGGCTCCCTCGCGGGTCTCAGGTTCTGCTCCGCTGCCTCGCTCCCCCCCCACCTCTCCCCCTCCCCGGGCTGGCCCGGCCTTTCCCTCGCCCTCCCCTCTCTCCCCCGCCACCCCTCCCCTCCCTCCCACTCCACCCCCGGCGGCCCAGCTCCCCATCCTTTCGTAAATGCTGCTCTAAGTTCACGATCAAAGTTAATATCGCCCGCGATGGTGGCGCTTTTAAGAAATTTCACAGACCGAGGGAGATAACGGGGGAGGGGGGTTCTCCCGGCTTTTCCAAAGAGCTCTTGTCCCTCCCTCCCCACCCCTTCTCCATCGTAAAAAGTCGAGTCGTCGGGAGAGAGGGCTTTGTCGGTTATAATAAAATCCTTTGAATGCTTATAAAACTCCACATAAAATCGGACTGACCCAAAACGTGAGGCCGGGCCCCACTCCCCCGGCCTCCCCCTGCCCTCGCCCTCCCGGGCGCGCTCCCTCCCTCACCGCCCTGCCGGCCCCGGCCGCGGCTACCTACTGGGGGCGGCTCCCTTGGCCGGCTCCTTGGCCGCCGAGTGGGCTGACCCGGACGAGCTGGGATTCGTGTTCTCCTCCTCGGCCTCGGCCTCGGCGCCTGCGTCCGCCCGGGGCGCCAGTCCCGAGGCCGGGGGCGCCTCGGGCTCCCCTTTGGCCTCGCCCTTGCCCGAGCAGGGGGGCTCGGCGGGCGCGTCGCCGCCGCCGCCGCCGCCGCCGCCGCCGCAGTAGGCGTTGTCGAAGAAGCGGTCGAAGGCTTGGGGCAGGACGCTGTTCTTGTTCACCGAGGAGTAGAAGCCGGCGGGGGCCGCGTGCGGGGCGCTGGGGTGGTGGTGGCCGCCGTAGGAGCCTTCGTTTTTCATGAGGATCTCGGTGACCGTGGACGGAGGCAGGCACTCGCGGTGCATGAGCTCGTCGGCCGCCGCATAGCAGGAGGAGTAGCTGTTCCGGTGGTGCCACTTGCCGGAGGGCTCCAGGCCATAGGAGACCTCGCGGACCGGGGGCACTTGGGCCGAGTAGGGATAGGAGATCTGGCGAGACGGGGCCTGGGGCAGGAAGGAGGAGACGGTGGAGAACTCGGGCACGTAGTAAGTGCAGCTGGGCAGATAGAGGTTGGAGGCGCAGCTCCCCCGCTCGCCGAAGTCCGCGCCCCGGTCCTTGCGCGAAGGCGAGCAGAAGTTGCCCAGGTTGACCGAGTTAAACATCGTTCTCTTGTGCCGCCGGCTCCGGGCGGAGGTTTCGGACCCGGTCTAGCGAGGGGGGAAAATTTGGGAAGGCGAGATGACGCGTTATCCGTCTTAGTCTCTCTCCCCGAGCACGTGATCCAAAGTAGATATTGTCATATATCAGTTCGGAGCACTTCGCAGACGTAGGAGGGGTTCTCTCTTAGGTAAGATGGGGACGTTCAGGCGATTGGTTTGCAAACACCGCAGAAACATTATGAAAATCAATTGCAGATTTGTATTCGTTTTTCTCTCCTCACTCCCCTCCTCTCCATTCCTCCCAGCGCGAGCAGAGGAGGGGAGACAGGCTTGGGGTGGGGTGGGCGGTGGGATGGGCGGGGGCGGTGGCTGGGAGGGGGCAAGTGTATTTTTTTTTTCCTAGTTGCTCTCTTTCCCCCCAGGATTGGGGGAGGAAGGGGGAGAGCTTTCAGGGCTGGGGGCAGTGTGTGTGTGTATGGGGGGGGGTTCTTGCCTCCTCTCTGGGATCAGAAGGAGATGGGGTGGGAGGGAGGCCCTCTTTCCCCACTGCCTGATCTCCCCCACCTCACCCTCCCCCAGTCTCAGGGACTCTTACCCTGCAGCCCACAGACTCAGCGCCTGTTCACCAGAGTTTGAAGAAGTCCATTCGGTCCCCTCCCTGGCCAGAGCTGGATGTCAAGACTTCCTTTTTGGAGTCTTTGGAGGGACTCCCCGGAAGAGTATCTGAAGTTTCCCAAAGGTGAGGCAGCCAGCCACAAGCTTGTGTCCCAACTTTGTCTGGCTTGCTGTGCTGCCGCCGGCTAGGGACTCGGATTAGTCATAAACGAGTGGTGAGCAGTGCGCCAGCCGCCCAGCCGGTGCCTGGCGAAGTCTGGGAAAAACCTTCTCTAATGTTGTGTTAAATATTTAGTATGAGAGAGTGGCCCTGGGTGAATATTTCATGCCTGCCTTTATTGTCAATCAATGCGCAGAAAGCTACATCCACTGTGGATTTCTAAGTCCCAAACCCCAAAGAAAAAAATGGAAACAAATGAGAACCATGTATCTTCTCTGATCGGAGGCGGGGGCCCTCTGGGTTGGGGGCTCCATCTCAGCTGGTGGGCTGCAAAGAAGGCTGGTCCAGGGAGGATATGGTGAAGGGGTGATTTGGGGTGCTTGCAGGGGGGCTGGAGCCAGATGTGGGTCTCCATACAAATCAGCAGGAGAGAGAAAGGGAGCTGGATCCCTAGACCGTCAGCAGGGCCAGGGGCCACTTCCCAGTGGAAGCCCCTCACCCGTCTCCTTGGGGCTGCAGCCAAACCTGAGCGCCTCCTTCCAGTTTCTTGGTCCTGCCCTTGCCCCTCTCCCAGTCTGTGGCCTTGCCAAGGACTGTGGTCCAGGATTCCGTGGTGGTGCTCTCTGCTGGGCACCACAGGGCACATCTGGGCAGCTGAAAATCGCTGCCATGAAAGGTTCTGGGCTGGGTGCAAGGGGCCAGAACAGCCGTCTTGGGCAGAAAGCAGCCTGGGTTCCGAGAAGGAGTCCACAAGGCGTGATTTGTTCCAGCAAAGAACCGAAGTCCCCAGGATTCAGCCTGGGGACAACCAAAAATAGCCCAAACCCCACAAATGCTCCCCAACTCTTGGTTAAAATTGGTTCCCCATTTGTTTAAAAATAAAGTAATGTGGATTTGATTTTCCTTGCCGGAGCGTGGTGAAGTGTGGAAGCCCACAAAGCACACACGGAGGGCACCAAAGTGGTGCTTGGGTCTCCCAGGACAGCCCCCGAAAGCCATTCCTTTGAAGACTTCCTGCCTCTCCAGACTTGTCCAGCCTGGCCTTCGCAGCAACACCTGGGGGAAGTGTGCCTGTGCTGTGCTGTGGGTCGCAGCCCCGGAGTGGCTCGGCAGTCCTGGGGACAGACCCCCAGGGCCCCTCGGCCTCCCAGTGCCTGGCGCTGACTTCCAAGCCCTCCTTGGGGTCTGGCCAGACCTTAACTGAGCGCAAAGAAGAAGTACATTAGGGCTCTGCTGAAGTGAGGGGCTTCTCCACCGGCAAGGAGACCCAGAAAGTAAAATCTGTTGCATTTCCTCTTTCCTCTCGCCCTTTTTACAGGGTGAGCTGGGGGCAGCGTTTTTGACTATAGTGGTGGGGAACTATGGATTGTGGCTTTTATGGGGTTCGTGATGACCTCATTAAATTCGAGTTTATTGGAGGCAAAATGCTCCCTAAACAGTGATAGGAACCCGGGTGCGGTACCCTTCTTCCTTGCATAGGTGTGGATGAAGACAACGAGGAGTCTGAGTTCCTGATATTCCCACCCCCACACACACACTGCTCCTACCCCGCGACTCTGCTCCGTTCCCCTCCCAGTCCTTTGGGCGATGTGGGGCCCAATCCCCCAGAGCGTATCCCTGCACAGCCAGGCCTGGGAGGGGTGGGCTGCTTCCTGTGAGGAGACAGCTGTAGGTCTGAGCACTTGAATTTGACCACCAAAGTTTATTCCGGGGCCACCATAAAAGTGAGCTGGGCGGCTGTGAGGAGCTGCTGGCGGGGGCCTTATTTCTTTGAAACAAACAAACAAAAAAAAAAAAAAAAGAAAAAAAGAAAAAAAGAAAGAAAGAAAGAGAGGAAAAGAAAGGAAAGAAAGAAAAAGAAAAAGCAAGACAGAATGACCAGGAGTTGATGTCCCAGGAAACTCTGGGTCTCCCAACAGAGACTCTGAGAAATAATATTCTTCCCCCCTAAAGTAAGGTACAAAGTTTAAAATTTTTGCTGGCACTGTTTTTCTAATTTTTCGATTGCTTAAAATAATAATCCCAGCAACTGGTGGCTGCTGCAGGGGTCAGAGAGAGAAGGCGCAGGCCTTCAAGGTCAGCTGGATGCTGATTGGCAAACATGCCCATGCTGAGGGGCAGTCGCCTCTGCCCAGCCCTGATCCAGGCCACCCAGAAGCACAGGGCTGAGCCTTTGCCTGGAGCGGTACCTGGGCTTGGGGTGCCTCCATGACACGGGACCATCAGTGGGCCTCCGCTCTGGCCCCTTCCCTGGCAGGCCTCATGCCAGGCAGCCTTTTTCTTTCCCCTCACCTGGTGGCCCTCCATCTGTCCCGAGTCCCAGCCATCACCTGGAATTCTCCGCACCAGGGCCAGGCTGCCTTCCCTGCTGGCTCTTGGTGGTCTCCGTCAGGGCGGCCCGCCTGCTCGGCTGCTAGCAGGCAGCTGGTCTGGGCGGCTCCTGTCTTAGTGAGGCCAGGGCCACCGCGTACTGGAGCACCACTCCTTTCCGCGTTCCGACATGCAACAGAGATGGTTTCAGAAGGCGGCAGCCGAGCGGGCGCACAGCACCACCGGGGCGCCTTGCCGCTCTGGGTTCCAGAAAGCACACGGCAATAGGGACCATGAGCTTGGAGGAAGAGCCTGAGAGGAGAAAGGGGGCCCCTCGGAAGAGCTCTGGTGGGCTTGGATGATAGATTCGGTCCCTCGCAGAGGGGAGCCAACGGTGTCCAGCGCTTGGACCTCCCGGGCTGGGCTTGCCCAGAGGAGCCCTCATTAAAAATCAGCTTGCACCTTTTTGTGCGCATCTCTCTCCCTAGCGCAATATCGGGTGTTTAATAATCCCTTTAGTGTGATTTGGTATTTTCAGGCTTGCGGTTTATCTCACACCTGGGACTTTCCCACTCCCCCCTACCCCAGCTAGGGAACTGGGAGGAGGTGGCTCTGCCGGCTCCTGGCTTCCACTTCGCCTCAGCCCTGGCTGTCACCCCAAGACTGGGGCCCCCAGGTCAGACCACCTAAGCGGGAAACCCCGGCCTATGAACCGGGCGGGCAGTAGGGCGAGGGGTGGCTCCTCCGCCCCTGCGGCCCCACCCAGCTTCCTCCGCGAGGGATTGTCCCCGGAGGCTAGCAACGCGACCCCATTTCTCCCCCCATAAAAGGCCCATTTTACGAGCCAGTTTCACTAGCCTCCTTACCAAATGCTCTAAAATGAAGGAAATGTCTTAAAAGCAGTCTGGAAATGGAGTCGCTGCCGTTGGGCCCTCGTTTGTAAAAACGGTGTGGCGGTAGTGCGCGCGCGGGGGCGCGCGCACACGCACACGCACACGCGCACACACACACATTCACTCACACACACACAAAATACCTTTCCTGGGCGCAGGCCGGTGGCCGAGCTGGCCCGAGCCGCCATTCTTTGCCTTTAGCGCCTGCTTAGGCTCGGACCCAGTCCACCCTGATCAAAGTGAGCTCGCGGCATTTTTATGAGATCAACTTCAGTGGCTCTCTAGTTGTAATCAGACGCCTGGGTCGAAAATGCAAAAGGGAACAGCCCATCAATCCAAAAAGGAAAAGAGAGAGAGAGAGGAGGGAGGGAGGGAGAGAGGGAGGGAGACAGAGACAGAGACAGAGAGAGGAGTTGAGTGGGGTGAAAAATTCAGGTGACACAGAGCAAGAAGATTCTAGTCACCAACAAGAAAAGACCCTTTGCCCCAGGCGAGCGAGCATGGGCTGTGGGTCTGTCCCAGCCGCCAGGCCCTGCCTCGTGACTCTTCATTTTCCCCGATTTCCGGTAGCCTGGACACCAGCGGGCAGCCCTGACAACCCTGACTGGCCAGTGCTCTCAAGCCTGGTCCGGAAGCTTCCACAGTACGGCCGAGCTGCTTGGAGCGAGTGTGCCGGCCCAGGCTGGCTCGCCCCAGTGGGGAAGTCGCCTCCGGCTCAGGACTTAAAAAGCAGCCCCTCCAACACACTCCACGTCTCTGCTTTCCTCTCTGTGGACCCTGTGGTTCTCAGTCACGACAGTCTGCCGTTGAGTTACAGGAAGATTCGCCAGAGATTTATCGGCCGGCCCCTAACTCGAGAGCCTCTTGTCATAAAGTCTATTGTCTAGACTTTATCTCCGGGCATGGATCTGGATCGTGCATTAGCGGGACTCAGGAGACCCGGGCTGGCTCAGTGGGGGTGTGCAGTGCCGCCGGTGCCTGCCCCCCCAAGCTCTAGGGGTTTCTGGGGGCCAGTTCAGGAGCGAGCACAAACCTGTTTCTGGAGCTGGCCAGGTACACCTGAGTGTCCACGAGTGGAGGCCGGAGGTAGGGAGGCTGTCTCTCTGTATGTGCCTGGGAACATTCCTGTGCGTGTACTTGTGTGCTGGGTGAGAATTTGTCACGGTGTGCTTTGTTTCTGGGGCATTTTAAGTGTTCCTGTCTGGGTTTCTGCGGGTTTTATGAACCTGCATCCGCTCGGCCTGTTTATGTCCTCCGAGGCAGATCGTCTGGTGTTTTTCAATATTGGAGCCCATTGTGTGTTGGGCCCCTCTGCGGAAGTGGTTCTGGAAGACTTGCTCCTACCCCATGTACCCGTAGCCACCCCAGCCTCTGCCCGCGTCGGGGTCTCTGCAAGTCCCCCAGCTCTCCAAAGTGCCTGCCAGTGTTCCGTCACAGACGTGGAGCACAGCTTTGCGGGGAGACGGTCTGGGTCTGGCTATCTCCATCTTTCCCACGCTGGAGGGAAGCGTCCCTCTGTCCCTCTTACTTCCCAGGGGTCCCTTTCGCAGGCTGGTTAGAGGGTACGGGGCGGGCACCAGAACAGGCCTGGCCATTCCTTGTCAAGCACAGAGCCAGAGCTACTGCCATGGAGGAGAGCCTGGCCTGCCCTCTCTGGGGGAGAGGGCGTCCCCACAACAAATGTCCCCAGGCTGGCCACCCCGTCAGCCCCTTGAGCCCAGGCACTTTGTGACATAAGTGGCACTTTGCCCAGATTAAATGTCTAGGAGAGAGACACTTATCACCTTAGATCTTGGGATCACAGGCCCTTTGAAAGCCAGGATCTTTTAACACCACCAGAAATAATCAAATCCTCCCCCTTTTGTTTTTCATTAGCAGAACCCCAGGGGAGGAGGGCCTGGGAGAGCCACCGGCCCTGCCTGCTGCTGCAGGCGGCTCCCATCCAGGCCCCAAGCCCCACTACAGGTCCCTGTGTGTGTGGGGGGATCCCAGAGTCCTGTTTTCCAGTTAGGGAGGGTGGGGGGTGACAACCAGGAGCGGCCTTTGGAGCATCAGATTTAGCCAGGATGCCTGCCAGAGCTCTTCTTCCCTCCTTTGCCATTAGAATTCCAATGTTGGGCCTTAAAATGGCTCCATGTGCACGGAGAAAGGACGGAAGCTGAGAGGGCTTGAGCAGAAATCCCCCCACACCAGTAATGCCCCTGCTCGCCCTGCCCTGCCACTCTCTCCTTCCCCCATCCCCAAAGCGACCCCAGCGGAGAAGGATCCAGACTCCGGTGACTCCGGTGACTCCTCCGGCAGAGCCTGCCCGCTGCCCCCTGCCTGCTGCCCCGGGGCCGCTGTGGCTGCCGCCACTCCTCAGTGTCGCTGGCTGCCTGTGGCTCTGCCTCACTCTCCCTGCATTCCTGCCTTCCCCAGATCCACAAACATCCGCGTATGCTCGTATGCTTGCTTTCGGCACCCAAGGCCTGAGCTGAGCCTGCTCGGGCGGGCGCTCCAGGCTCCAGGCGGCTGCTGCGTTTCTCCCCCAGGCCCACTGGCTACAGCCTCTTCCTTGCGCCGGTCGCCGGGTAAAACACATCCCTCTCATTCCCCTTCTCCTCCTCCTTTCTTTCCGCCTGTGGATCTGAGAAATAAATAAACCCAAGTTTCCTACCGCACCAGCCCTCCCAGTCCCTGCCGTGTCACTTCTCCTTACCGCGTGTACCGCCTTGTTTTCTGAAGGCAACCGTAATATTCAGACATTTAAGCTGTAAACGAACTTTTCTTTATGATGTTTAATTTTCTCTCCAATTCTTAGGTCCTGCTCTGCTTCACGGTGGAATGGAAACGGGATTCGGATTTGGACGCCTGCCGTGGGGCATGGGGGTGGGGGTGGGGGGAACCGCAGAGACGGAGCCGGGAGTTACAGACAGGCAGAAAAATAAGGGAAGACCGGGAGACCCAGAGAAGGGGGGAAAGAGGCGTGCAGGGGGAGGAAGGAGGGAGGGAGGGGGCCCAGCTGGCAGGGATCGGAGCCAGGGAGAGAAAAGGAGAGAAAAGTTTCCCGGAGTCTTCGTTAGTTGCCTTCCCTGTCTGCAGCTTCCCCAACCGTCGCAGCTCGCCCCCCAATAAAGGAAGGAGGGGGCTCCTTATTTTTTTTAAGGCCCCCGAAGAGTCCAGTGTTTACAAGACCAGGAATGCCACAGCCGCGTCCTGCGGCGAGAAAGGCTGAAATGGAGGACTGACGCCTTCCTTATAAGGTACGATGCTAACTTGACCTTCACTTTGTCACAGCGCCCCCGCCCACCCAGACTGCTGCAGGCCGCCGGGCAGCGCCACAGCAACCGCCAGACCCCTGCTTCTGCCTCCCGCCCGCCCGCCCTCTTTCTCTTCCAGTCTCTCTCCTCTTCCTGGTCCCACATCCCTCCTTCTCCTCCCTTACTCCCCCTTGATCGCTTTCCTTTCTTTGTTTCCTCTGCTCTCTTCCTATCGCCTTTCTTTTCACTCATTTCTTTTCTTCTGACCAGCTGATCTCATTGTTTTTCTCAACCCTCTCTCGCCTTGATGCCTCTGCCTCTGTGGCAATCTCTCTCTCTGTCTCTCTTTTTCTCCCAAAGCCTTCTGGGCTCTTGTATCCCAGAAACAAACAAACAAAAAATGTTTTCAATCTTGCCACCATCCTCATCCGGGACTGACTTCCACAGTCCCAGTTTGAGTGATGCTGTCATCAGGGGCCGGGAGGGGGTTCCCTGAAGAGGAGGGTCCAGGCACCAAGGCCAATTTGGAACCCAAAGGGCACTCCGTTGGGTGCCCACTTAGAGATGACAGTGAACTTGGCTTTGATAAGATTCTGTCTTCAGCTCACCAGCCTCACCTGCCAAGACTGTGACCTTACTGGCCTTGGGCTGAGGGTGAAGCTTCCATGGCGGGAGGCGTGGGGGCGAGCAGAGCCCACCGCAGTAGGAGGAGCTGGAGTTCATGTACGAATGTTGTTTGCCCTCCTCTGGAACTTCAGCCCCTAAACTCTTAGATTTTTCCCTTAGGACATCTGGGGAGGGGATTCAGACAATTAGGGATTTCTGGAGATCCACACACATGTAAAAACAGGAAAAGGGGAAGGCTGTCGGGGGCCTCTCTGCCTTGCCTCGTGCTGCCTCTCAGCCTCCAGCAGAGCCTCCGACAGGAGCTAATCATCTCTTCGGCGACTATAAAATAATATCATCGACACCCCTGTAATTATCCATCATCCACTCACTTGTGATGATTGCAATGCTAGAGGAGGCAGACAAAGCGAAGCCCAGCAGATCTCCCAGAAAATGAAACTGGATCGGAGGCCTTCAGACTGGATTCTCTCCTTGAGTTTGTTCCCAAATCTACAAGCTCCTGCCTAGGGTCTTCCCCATTCCAGAGTAGCCATTTTGCAGGGCTTGGGGGTGCTGGTGAGAGACCCACTCTCCCACCCCCTCTTCCTCTCTATTCCATGGACACCCCCACCCCTCTTCCACCACCTCCTCCTCTACACAGACCCCAGAGAGGATGAGACAATAAAAGGCAAATGCTTTCTCTCTTTCCCCCTACAATTATCCGGATAATTGGATGAATTCTTCCTTGACTACCACTATGGAGTCGGGGTCGGGATTTCGGCAGGAAGTGCAGGGGACAGGATTCCACATGGGGGAAGCTGAGGGAGAGTCCCGGGTCCTGCATTCCCAGACTTTATAGTTCTGTGTAGTGTTACATTGTTTCTTCAGGCAAAGATCTTTGTTCCCCTCAGTCATATTTCTCCTTCCCCCTCCCTGTCTTTCTATCTCCCTCCTCCCCCCTCTTCGGTCCCTTTAAAGGAGACTCAGATCATCTTCTGTTCTTAATAGATGACTATAAAAATAAAATTAATTCCCCCTGCCCTTTAGTATCAATATCTCTGCGTTAAGTACGCACATCAGCGAGAATAAACAGAATTAAGTGCTGCAACCCAAACCAGCAATTACACTGAAGTTTTTTTTTTTTTTTCATTGAGTCTAGAGTATTTGAGGGTGTTCACTCTGGTGCGAGATAACCAAAGGGTATTTGTATTATTATTATTTTTATTACAAGCTCACTGGGGCCTGAGCCAGCACCCACCTGGTAGAAAAAGAAACCATGAAGCCAGAGAGACAGCCAGAGGAGGGAGAGAGCACCGGGCGGAGATGAAAGGAGCCACGCAGAGAAACGCAAGGAGAGGAGAGAGCACTGGCAGGTCCCCCCCAAACGCAGCAGGCAGAGCGCAAGGCAGACACTCGTCAAAGGAGAGCTTTGTATATTTTGGTTGCTGAAAATCTGATCCATGAAGAATAGGGAAAACCCCAGGAAGGGCAGGGGAGGAGGAATTACCCGGGTCCCAGCTCACGCCGTGAATGCCCCCGAAGGAGAGAAGGCGAAAGCAACGCGAGCGCAGGGAGAACCAGGGCGGCGGCGGCGGCGGCGGCGGCGGGTCAGCCGCTGCCCACTCGCAGCGAGGCCGGCCCTGCAAGCCCCCCCTCGCGGCCGCCGGGCTTCCGCGCTCCCCTTATCATCTCCATCTTTATGACGAGGCTTGTTAACAAGACCAGCGAGCTGGCCACGCACATCCATCTCAGCCGCCGCCGCCGCGCGCTCAGCCGAGCAGCGGCCGGCGGGGGGGACTGGGAGGCGCTAATTAATTGATTCCTTTGGACTGTAAAATATGGCCGCGTCTACGCGGAACCCCTGGACTCACAAACAATGTCTCTGCTGGATGTGAGTACACGGTCAAAGAATTTCCTCCATAGGCATGTGTCCCAGACCTTTAGTTGCTAAGCAAAGACCCAAGTGGGATGAATTTTGGGGGGGACCAAAAACAGCCCAGGACCGGGAAAGGACCCCTGCAAAAGGGGAAGTGCGGAGGGGTTTGTTGAGGGAGGGGGAAGCTTGAGTTATGGGCTAGCCTTTTGCTGGAGCTTGTGTAGACCCAGCCCTGGTTACAGACGTGAGCCTGGGCATGGGGTGTGGAGAGGCCTTTCTGCCCTGGCTGCTTCCACATTTGAGGGGGACGGAGAGGCGAGAGGCGGCTTCTTCTGCTTTTGAGAGGGGCCCGAGAGGCCAGGATCCAGCCTTTGTTTCTTGCTGCTCTCTAGATTCAAAATTTGAAAATACATTAAGCAAATAAAAAACCTAAACAAATCTTCGCTTTTGGGATCCCAAGGATGTCCAGCATACACCCAGGAATCCAACCGCCTAGCCAGACCCCTGTAGCCGCATCTCTTCCCTAAGTGGCAACACAGAGTGAACCTAACACGCGTACACCAGGTCTACAGGAATGCATCGGGGGACAACCTAAGTATATACTGCTGATTCCATGCAGGCCTGAGTATGCCCAGAACCCTGCTGCAAACAGGGTTTAGGTCTAAATATAAAGCCCCCCCCCCCCAGCTCCAGACCAGAGGAGCAAGAGGGGAGTAGAGAAGGGACCTCACTTCTGTAAATAATGCGTGCAGACCTAGAAGAAGGATTAAAAAAGCAGAAATGATCAACAGAAGAAGCTCAGCGCACGGAGATGGTCATTGCCAAGGCCTGAGCATCCTCTTGCTATTGTTCCTGTGATTGCCAGAGCTGTGTTATAAATACAACCTGTGAATCCCAAGAATGTTCTTTCACTATGTTTGGTATACGCAAACACGATTCGCAGAATTTCTTTTTAATACACTGGGTAGATAGGCACTTTGGGTGTTACAATGATACCATATATTTTGCACACAGTTTTAAATGTAGACATTAATATCTGGTTGCATTGGCCATGCATTGGTTTTATAACTCCTATTGAGTGTGTACATACTTGGAGCTTAAACGGACTGAACACTCCGTGTGTGGGGTGTGTGCGCATGCAGTGTTCCCTATATGTAAATAAATTTCTACATGCGACAAATGGACATGCTATGTATAATCTTTTCCTGGTAGGTTGCTTTCGCTTGCATGGACAAAAGTGTCCCTGAGTATGTGTGTGTGTGTATATATATATATGTATATGTTTGTGTGTGTGTGTATTTAGAAAGTCTCCCCCATGCCCAGGATGTACCTGTAACATAGTATCTGTGCATTTGAGGTGGTTTCAACATATTGGTATGAGGGCACTTGGCAAGGTGTGTATTTAGGGACCATCTTTTCCACGCTCCCATGTGGACACCCAGCTTTCACAGAGCGCTTTCCAGCAAGCACTGCGGGTGAGTTCCATCGCACAGACTGGGCCTGCAAGGAGACGCTCGGAGCTCCCGCTCAGGGAAGCTGACTATATTAAAACTTGTCTGCGAGTGCCCTGCGAGCGCTCTGGCTGGGAGAAGAGAAGTCGCCGGCCAGCAAGGAGCTGGTCCAGTCCGGCTGGGTTTGGTTTTATTTCTTGGCTACAGTGCCAGACCCCAGCTGCCGGCGCAGGCCTGGGGACCCTTGGGCAGAGCTGGCAGAGATGAGAAACTGGCGCGAGGGGCGGTCGCCGCAGCGGGATACCGCGTGTCGGGCTGAGGGAAGGCACTTGGGAGGCAGGTGTGGTTCCGGCCACCCGGGCAGCGTCTCCTCCCCGCTGCTCTTCGAGGTCTCCCACAAACTTCTGGGGCGTCGCCCAGTCCCCGGAGGAGTGGGGACGAAGGACTGGGCCGGTCCGGGTCTCGGCCAAGCAGCCTCTACTGCTCCGGCCAGCAGGGGTCATCCCGCCCCTCGCGGGGGCCCGGCAGCCCTCGGGAGGCGACCTGAGCTGCGGCCACTGCTGGGCGCGGAGCTCTTCGGGTCAGCCGGGGCTGTGGGCGCGCCGGTTTCCTCTCCCCGGTACCTCGCAGTGGACCGGAGCCAGAGAACAGGATGGACGGAGAAATTAGGGCCAGGGTCTCAGAGCCCTCTCCACGGGGCCGGAGTACCGAGGGCGCCAAGGCGTGAGTCGGGGAGCGGCCCCGGGCGCCGGCGTCCTGCACCAGCCGCCGGTCCGCCTTTGTCTCGGGGCCTCCCCTAAGAGCTGCAACCGCGGACGCAGCGCCGGACTGCGGCGAGCGCCGACCGCAGGCCGCTCCACGGAAAACCGGAGACTCTGCCGCGATGGAGGCAGGCACTGAGGAGCGGTCGCTCGGACCTTGGGGTCGGGGAAGGAGTCGCCGCGCAACCCCGGGCCTGCCAGGCACCTGGCGCTGAATTGCGCTAGAACCAACCCTCCCGCCTCCCAGTGTCCACGGCGCGGAGAGGTTTGGCGGCGCCAGGGTCCGTTTCCCTCGCGGCCTGGAACCTAAAACCTGCTCCTGCTTTCCTGGACCAGAAGGGGAGCGTGGGCGAGGGCTCCAGCCCGGCCGGAACCCTAGGTCCCAGGGGTTTGCATTGTTCGCCGACCGGGCCCGGCGGTCTCTGATCGGCTCCGGGTCTTGGCCATCGATCGTGCTGGGTTTCCGGCTGCATTAGCATCCGCAGATCCTGGACTACCGGCCCATCTCCTGCCCGCTCCATGCTGGCTTTCAGAACCCAACCGCGTGGGTGATCAGGCCCAAATACAGAACTCACAGACCCAGACCAGATGGTGGAAACTGCCACACACAAAACAGCACAATTGTCTTCTCCCGAAATCACTGAAATCACCGGGATAAACGCTCTCCTTTTCTTGTCCCACAAGGCCCAGTTAGCGACACAGGGTGCTTTGTCTTAAAGTGACTGGAGTAAATGGTAGTTTGGGGGTTCACACTAGGCAAATAGTTCCACACAGCTGCCAGCAGCGTGCCCAGGTCCAGAGCTCAGCTCAGCCCCTTGCACTTGAATCCTGAGCTCCAGGACAGACAAGCAATTGTTTTGCAATGAGGAGGAAATGGCTGGTGTCCTTCCCTCTCTGACAACTGAGCGTGGAGACCTGCATGCAACCACCAAGCAGGGCGCCTTCTCCCCAACACTGAGGGAATCAATTCAGCGCCAGTTGTTCACCACATCTCTAAATTTGCTCTCTTAAAAGCCAGAAGCACCTCCACTGTTGAGTCTTCCCGTGTAGACACGTCCTAAGAAGTGGCTAGTCTTTTGCTTTGAAAACCCTGGGATTCAGACAGTCCTCCCCCCCCCCCCCTTATTCAGACCCAGAAGCTACCAGCAGGCCCCTCCCCCAGCTCATGGCTGCCAGAAGCAGCGGCCCCTAGCCTCTCTCCCAGCCAGCCTTTGTATGCCGATCTCCAAGGCTTGGAGTCTTCGTTGTGCACCGGGCAGCTGAGGACAAGGGGTGAAGGGAAAATGAGGGTTGCTCTAAAATGGACTAGTTTCTCTAATTGCAGGATTAAGAAAATGGAAGGAGAGAAAGGTTTCAGGGCAGGAGGCGTGGCTGTGGCCCCGAGGCTGCTCTCAAGGTGGGGGGCAGGGGGCTGGTTTTCCAGCACAGGCCTGGGAGGGTAGAGAAGGAATTTGAAGAAGACTCCCACGACTGGAGTCACACTGGTGGGAGGGGTAGCGGGGGGGGGGGGGGGCAAGAGGCATAAGGTTGGCAGCAGGGGGAGAGGCAGGCAGCTCATGGGCACTGTTGCCTCCTGACACCAGCCTGGACTTGGGCCTCTTTTAGGAACGGCCCGAGGGGGTCCTGGCTTCAAGAGTGGATTCTATTTCACCAGCTCCAGGGGATCTTCGGCCCCCTTGCCTAGGCACCTTGCAACGCACAAAATGTCCTCTCACAACGGAGCATGAGGGTTAAAGATTGCAATGTTGAGGCCATGGACCCACTAATCCCGGTCCCACCCCAGCCCCCAGGGCATTGGCTCTGTCCCTGTGTCCCAGCTCAGACCCCCGTGTCCCTACCCCAGTTTCTATTTTTCACTTTTCTGAAACTGGTTTCTGCCTCCTCTGGGTTGTTCGCATTACTTTTATAGCCCCATGAGCCGTCAGCGCATCCTCCCCCCAGCCCCAATTTTCTCTTGGCCGTAATTGCTTGGGACTGAGATAGGAGACAGCAGCTCATGAACAATCTTAGTTGCTTGGCTATTTTTGTTACCCTTGCAACTAGTCTGCCTTTACTATCACACATTTATTATTTCCACTATGTGCCTGAGCTACAGTAAAAAGAGTGGGGAACAGCTAGTGGGCTGAAGTTCCCGTCCTTTCTGGATGGAAGATATCATATGTGGGGACCCATTGTTAAAAAGCATTCTCAGAAAATCACATCGTCATACATCCAGGTTTTAATTATTATTAATATGATGAAGCAACTCTGTACAAGGACCATACAAAGGGCAAACGTGCTGAAGACAGACCTTGGAACAGGAGGCTACACTACAGAGAGCTGGAGAGGAAGGCAGCAGAGGGCCACTAACCATGGGGCACACTAGGAACTAGCAACAGACACAGAAAACAGGGTACGGAGCGACAGAGAAGCTCACAGAAGTCAAGTTAAAGCGAAGGAAGGAGAAGATTGCATATCTTTATCCCCCACTCCTCTTGGAGGGTCCCCGGCTGCTCTGTGGGGGCTCTGGGAGTCAGGCCAAGGTGGGAGGGCTCCAATTCAGCACCCAAGGGCTCACAAGTCACAGGGAGGGCTGCGTGAAGGGGTACAGTGGGTGATCAGCCAAGGGAGGGTAGTAGTTCCCACCCAGCACTGGTTCACAGGACACTGAGTGGCCAGCGAGAACGGAGGAGATTTGAATGTGGATAGAACAAGTTACACGGGTGGGGAAGCGTGGCGAGTGGGGGGGGGCAGGTGCCCCAATAGGTCACGGAGGTGTATGACTGCAGTGTCCACTTGGTAGGGCTCTGTGGGGACTGTTGTCTGCCTGCAAGTGCAGTGGGCCCAGTGGTCTGCTGGGCTCAGCCGTGTGTGTGTGTGTGTGTGTGTGTGTGTGCGCGCGCGCGCCCGCGCCTCTGCATAGCCCTGTTTGTCTGGGGACCTGAAGTTGTGTGTTGGTGGAAGAGTGGGGAGTACTCTGTGGATTGTTCTTTAGGAGTGGGGATACTCTCCCCAGGCAGAAAACACTCCAAGCGAGCAGGTCAGTTTCACAACGTCCAGGCTCTGCACTTGACTCCGTTGGTCCCCTGCTTCCCAGGCTGCTTGCTGGGGGGGGGGGGGGGTTAGCACTGCAGATGGGAGGCTGGGGGCTGGTGTACTTTTGGGGGAGAAATACCAAAAAGGAGTGCAGGGAGGGTGAGGCTGGGTTGATAGGTTCTCTCTCTCTTTCTCTCTCTCTCTCTCTCTCTGTCTCGGAAACCAGCCCAGGATCTACTGCACAGGGGAACTCTGGATAAAAGACATTCTGGCTTGGAGATACCACTGTGTGGCCTCCAACAGGTTCTAGGGGTGCGCCCCTCCCTGCAATCCTCAAGGTGGAGGATCCTCAAGGCCAGGAGGAAGGAAGAGGCAGAGGGTCCTGAGACAAAGGGTGGTGATGGGACTGGGTGGGGGAAAGAGAAAGGGGTTGGGTGGGGAACAGCAGGCCCCCTCCTTCATTGTCACCAGCTTGAAAAACCAGGGCTAAGTGGGGCCTCCTCGGCCGGTAGCCCCTTTAAGGGCACATTCTCCTCCGCCTCGTAAATTATGCCGGTCCAGCCTCCGGCCGTGACCGTGAACGACAGCAGGGAAGGGAGAATCAGCGGCCACCATCACTGCCGAGCCTGCCAGAAACTCTCCCTGCCAATCAGTGTGGCGCTACTCAGCCCCTTCCACAATCCCCTGGGCTTCCTGGAGAGCCAGCTGAGGGGTGACTGGGGTGGCAACTGATTCAGCTCTCAATCTCCGCCGAGGCGTTGGCCCCACAGCCCCACCGGCGGCGGGCAGAGGAGATGGCACCACACCTGTGAATGCTGTTCGCCCAGTGCGGGGAAGAGGGCTTGGGACTGGGCTGGGATGGGGGTGGGTCAAAAGACCATTCCAGCATCCCATCCTGGAGGGGACAGGAGGCTGGTGGTCCCCGGCTTCTGCCGAATGTTTCAGCCCTCTCCGTGTTCAACTCTGGATGACCCAGACCTGAGCGGACTTTGGGTGGTGCTGACCCCTCTCTTCTGGAAAATGGCACTTCTCCGGGGTCCCCCCAGTCTCCCCCACTCTTCCCGGGCCCTCCAGACCGAGCCTCACTCCCTTCTCTCCCACTGATCTTCCGCACTTGCTCCCTCCTCCCAACCTCTCCAAACCCCACCAACTATGAGTTTGGGTACCCGGCTTTCACTCTCTCCACTCTCGTCTGCTTTTGCAGGTAGAAAGTCAGGGCCGCAGGAAGGAAGTAGAAGGGGGCATTTGAGCCCAGGCTCCTCCAGACCTTTGTCGGAGGGCCCCAGTCCCGCCTCAAATAAAGCAGCCCCTCCCCAGCGGCTCTGGGCCCTGCCACCAGCCACAGCTGTGGGCCTCCGCTCTCTCTCTTCCTGGCTGGGCTTCTTCCCTCCTCTCAGAACTGGCAGGGCCTGCTGGGGGTGTGTGGGAGGGAACCACGAACAAAACAGACAAGAAGACGTCCAGGGAAGGCCTGCCAGAGACGCCGGGCGTCCCAAGCGGGGACTGTGTCCCAGGCGGCGCCCCCTCTTGCTCTCTGCCCAAAGACAGGCTCAGTCTGGGGCTGGCACCCTGTGCCGCCCCCTAAAAGAAGGAGAGGGCTTGCTCTCTCAACAGAAGTCTTTTCTTTTTCATTCTCCGGTTCTGAAACCAGATCTTGACCTGCTGGTCACTAAGATTCAAGCGGTCCGAGAGTTCCCTCCGGCGCTGGCGCGTGATGAACTCGTTGACCAGAAACTCGCCCTCCAGCTCCGCCAGCTGCAGCTTCGAATAGGGCTTGCGCTTCTTCCGCGAGCGGCTGTGGATCGGGTACCAGGGCGCGCCTGGGTGGAGATGAACCGGAGGGTTGGCCAGAGGATTGAGGGGCAACCAGCCCAGTGCCCTCCACCCTTCCCCGGAGCCTTGCCCCTGGCGCGCCACGTGAGACCTCAGACTCTCCGTGTTCCTTCTCCTGGCCGGTGGGCATCCCAGCAACTTTTCCCATCCAGATCTTCATCCCTGTCTCCTTTCCCACTTTCACTGGGCACCCTGGCCTCCTGAGCCCTGCCTCCAGTTGCAGGATCGGTGGCCGTCCAAGGCCCATCCCTCACTCTTCCCCTACCTTCTCCTTTATTTTCTTCTTCCCTACTTCCTGGCCTTCTCCTCTCCCACACCCTCCAGGACTGGATCCCAGGAGAGTGCGAACCTAACATTAGCAAGTGGCTAAGAGTAGATCGTGTCCAAGGACCCGTGGAGAGCAGGGTCCTGGCTCCATACCCTCCTGCTGGTGGGGAAGTCTGCCTTAGGATCCCCCTTCTCTGGAGCCCCTGCCCCCTCCGGCCTCTGGCGAGCAAAATAGGAAACACCTCTGCTGTTCTTTTACGGGGATATTTACATGTTTATAGGGCTCACCCCACCACCCGCACTTCATTCTCAAAGAAGCTCTAACTTTCCACTCATTCTGTCACCACAGGCGGCCCCAGCTCGTCGCTCCCCGGCCCGCCCAGGTGGGAAGCCCGCATGAAGTGTGGCGCGCACGATTGGGCCGAGGTCCTTACCGCTGGCCGAGAGCCCGCCGCCGGGGTTCAACGGAGATACCAAGCTGCCGGGGTCGCCCGCGCCGGCGCCCTTATTGCCTTCGTTGAGTAGGGACGAACTGGAGTCGGATTCCAGCGACTGGCACGAGGGCGGGTCGTGCGGGGGTCCCGTGCCGCCGTCGCCGCCGCCCGCCGCGTAGTCGTACTTGAAGCCGAGCGCCGGCGGCCCCGACGGCTCCAGCGGCAGCAGCGCCGCTGCTCCGGGTCCGGCGCCCGGGTCGCGCCCGCGCTCCTCGCGCTTCAGGCCGCCACCGCCCTCGGCGCACGGCTCTCGGTAGTAACCCTTGCTGTCCTCCACGCGCGCCAGCTCGCACGTGCGGCCGAAGGGCGGGTTGAGCGACACCGGGCTGCCGAGATACGGCTGCGGGTAGCCATTGCACGGCTCAGCCGACGGCCAGGGCAGCGAGCACACGTTGTCGCGGCGCGGATAGGACAGCGAAGGCAGCCCGGGCAGCTGCGCCCCGGACGCGCGGAAGTTGGGGAAGTAGAAGGTGTCTCCCGTGTGGATGTTCACCAGCGGCCCCACAAACCCGGGATTCAAGAGATTATGCTCGCCCATTTCCGCGGGGCCAGACCGGCAGCTTCTACTTTATTGCTATCTGACATTAAACATAGTTAAACCTGCGCCGGCCACCCATTGGCCGCCCTGCTCACGTGGGTGCCGCCGCCAGGGGGAGGGGTGTGGACAGCGGATTCCGCCCCCCAACTCCCCCCCACACACACCCCGCACCAACTCCAACTTCTCCCATCCCCAACCCCAGGTGGGGGCTGGGGGGGGGGAACCAAGGTCTAGGGCAGGTCTATTCGCTGAATTATGTTTTTTTTTTTTTTTAATCACATAAAACCTAGGGCAGAGAAGTGAAGCAATAGCCAGACACGGGACAAGAGGGAAAACGCCACACCAAAAATACTCACACATACACACCCGCCCCACAGCCCCCGCCCCCAGATGTGTTATCTTATCACCAACAGCTGGCCCAACACAGTCCATCCCTCTTTAATTAGCTCCTTTATTAACTAAAACCGTTGGAATTTACAATATCTCCCCAATAAATTACTATTAGATATTGTGTCATATAAAGTTTACTGGCTGTTTAAGGAGACGGATGAGCCCTTGGGCTCGGGGTTTATTTACAGTGGAGGGAAGTGGGGATAAGGACAGGTTTTCCTGCCGCTATTTCTCCCAGCCCTACCCCTGCTGGGCTCTTCCTCAGCACCTTCCCCTTAGGCATTCATGAAAACATTTGGGGTTCTCTCCCTATCCCCCCACCCAAGACCCATGGAAACTCAGTCTTGCACCACAGCTGGGAGCCACCCCAGCCTCACACCTCCCCTAATCTTTGGAAGAAGGATGCAGAAAAAGCAAGAAAAAGAGGCGCCTAGCTCCAAAGGGACCTACTTGCCTGTTCCTGAAAATCGGGGAGTTGGAGCTACTCATCTTCTGGCTTCTAGAGGGACTAAGGAGCTTCTAGGGGCTGGGGTGCTCTCAGATTTTTAGCAGCGTGAGACTCCAGCTCCCTAGCAGGGCTTGGCTGCTGGGAGAGGCTCCTGCTTCCCACTGCAAAGGAGATACCCACACCCCAGAACTGGCCCAGCCTAGCTTGCAGAGGGCCAGGGGTAGGTTGCCTACTGAGGTGGGCTGGGAGCCACAGGGTTTGAGATTTTATTTACGGAGCAAATCTCAGAAGCCTCCTTCAGAGAAGTCTAAGAATCTAGCGTTCTGGCCACTGAAGTGATGATCTGACATTTGGGCCCCCCAGAGCCCAGCCCAAGTGGATTGAAGAGAGACTCAAACTAGAGCCCTCCCAAACCAGATGTGCCTTACGGGAGTCACCGAGAGAAAACGCTCACATTTCTGTATATGCTTATTTCAAACTCCTACACAACGCATGGTTCAACTAATACAAGATTAAATAGTTCAACGATAGTCCAAATACCGCAAGACACTGGAAGATTTAGAGAGTATTGGAGAGAAGAGAGGTTGAGAGAATAGAAGGGAAACCCACGTAGGTGAAAATTGTCTCTGAGAATGAGGCAAAGCCACAAAAGAAGACGGAAGACAGAAGATTTTCATCTCCCTCTTTTCCTCGTTCTCTCTTTCTCTCCTCTCTTCTGCAGCATGCGGCAGAGAGCACGCGGATTCTTGGAATTCCACGGCCCCCCTTGCGATTTCATATTCCAAGCCCTAGCTGCTCACTCCGACAGCAATGCGTCCCCGCGGGCGCCCTGCCGGGGACTGCGCGGAGCCTGCCCCTCCGCCCCTCGCTGGGCTGGATCGTCTCCCCTTTCCCCCAGGCCTGGCCCCTCCGCCCTCAGGAGCCTGCCCTGCCTGGGCGCCTGGTCCACTAGCTGGAACCCAGGCCGAGCCAGAGGATGGCCAACTGCTGGGGGGCGCGCTGAGGAATAATGGGGCCAGAGACTCCGCCTGGCTTGGCTTTTTCTGTGCTGAATTGATGGAGGGGCTGCGAATTCCATGGCACAGCAACCCTCACATTTATTTCCTCTTTTCAAGACGCGTTCATGAGCGTCACTGACAATTGTTCCTATATATTTTTTTTTCTGAGGGGCTAATATTGATTGTCAAGATAAACAGGATGTGACTTTAATTCGGTCGCTGATAGCAGTTGGAACACTGCGCCAGCAGCGGGGTCTCCGCCCAGGCTCTCCGGGCCTCCGCGCGCAGCCGCTATTGTTGGCATGGGGGGCGCTGGGCTAGGTTCTGCCGGATACTCCCCGGCCTTTGTGGCGTGGGATCTTCTCCCCGTTCTCTTTCGCCTCCCCGGATGACTCCGATCGCCTAGAAGACGGACCGCAGGACGGAGAGCGCGGGTCTCGGCGCATCCTCCCCCAGTTCGCGGATCTCAGGCCTGGAGCTCCGCCGGCTGCGCTCCCCGGCCAGGCCGCTCTGAACGCGCGCAGCAGCGGCCACAGGGCGGCAGATGCCGACGAAATGAGGATGGGCTGAGGAAGTCCTTTTTCAACACACGCACTTGTCTCGGCCCGATTTGGCTCTGTCCAAACGGGCCATTTTCTCTAGGTTTCGGACTTTAGGCACAAACCCCTTCCTTCTACGCAGTCGATCCCGTTTGCAGTCGGGAGGCGCTAGCCAAGAGCCATCGGCAAAATTCGCATTCCAGGTGTCTTGCTCCCTCAAGCCCCCCCCCCCCCCGCGAGCCCAGGGGTTTTCAGGACCCTACCGAGGACCCAGGCAATCTAAGTGTCCAGCCCCCGCAGGCACCACCTTGGTTTTGTTCGCCTTTAAATCCCGCCGCACACGCAACTCACGCGCCCCTTCTTTAACCAGGCTCGGACAAAAACGCCGCTCCCGGCCTGGGTCCCCAGGGCCGGCGGGAGGCTCGGGTGCGAAGCTGCCAATCTAAATGCGGCTTTGGCGAGAGACGCTCGCCGCCGGGAGCGGTCTAGGGCTGGGTTAGGAGGCTAGGAGAGACTCGCAGCCCCCCGACGCTGGGCAGCTGCGTCCAGCCGGGTCCGACCCGCCAGCGCTGCGCTGCCCACGCGCAGAACTACAGTGGGTCGGGCTGCAGCTCTGGAACCGCCGCGCGATTGGTGCGCCCTAACTGCGGGTTCATCAGAACGCAGGGCGAGACAAGGGGTGGCTTGAGTGTTGGTCCCTGGGCCACCCGCTCCCGCTGCAGCTGGCCTGGCTCCACCGTGCCCCGCTCATTAACTCCGGGGCTATGAAAGCTGAAGGCAAGGCTGCGGACCAAGGCTTTTCTTGCACACCCGAGGCAGGCGGTGTCCTGCAGCACCCCTCCTCGCCTTCTCTGGGCCTCCACCCCTCCCTCCACATCCTCGCGGCCTCGGCCACGACGGAGCGGAGCGTGGAAGATGAGTCAATTATAAAATCCATGCCTTCCCTGGTGGCAGGGACAGAGCCGCTGCGGGAAGCACAGGCTGCCAGCGATCACTCCGGCTCGCATGCCAGCCCAGGAGGTCGGAAATTAGTAGATGCGGTGCTGTCTTCTCCTTGGTCCGCCGAGACCTCTGCCAGCCCTGGCGGCCCAGTTCAAGGTCTCTGTCTGGTTTGCAGAGAGCGGTTCTGCCACATATGCAAATGAAACAGGGCCTGGGTCCCAGAAGGGACGTTAGTGAGAGCTGGGCGGGCGGCTGGAGGGGAGGTAACAGCCGCGCATGGGGCTGGCCTGGACCCTCTCGGTCTCATCCCCCTGTAGCGGTTCAGGCTTGGAGGGGGACCTTTGTCAGGTAGGGGTAGGGGGCTCAATTTCCTTCATCGCTCCCAGGCTCCTGTAGGGATCAACGCCCGCCTTATTCCCTGCCCTTCCTTCGAAGACTGGGACTGAAAAAGCAGACCAGGAGACACCCCCTCCTTCCCCAGGTGCTGCTTTTGGGCAATCCGCAACCTGGAGAAGGGGCTGGACAAGGCTGAGTGAGAGAGCTCCGTCCAGCCTCCTGGCTCACTCGAGAGCTTGGGGACAAGAGTACTTCCTCCCATCCCTCTCACGGGGCTCCTCTGCGCCCCGGTCCAGATCCACCAGAATACCCTAGTCCAATTACCCTTGTGTGTTGGGAGGGGGGAATAGGGCAGGGGTGGGTAATCCCAGGAAGGACCATCCGGGAGATGCCCTCTGCACGCCTAGCTGGGCCATCCCCCACATCTCCCTATTCTGTCTTTCCCGCGGTGCACTAACAGTTAAACATCTCCCCGGCTCTGACATTTTCCACCTCCACCAGCAGAGGATCTCCTCCGCCCGGTGAATTACTGAGTGTCAGAAGAGGTGTGGGGACCAAGTTCACACACACACACACACACACACCTCATCAAACGCCACACCCACGGCCGCCTGCAGCGCATCGCAGCGCCCCAGGCCTGACTTCGAAGCCGGCTGGGGGTGAGCACTACCCCCAGTACACGCGCCCCTCGCCCCGACCCCTCTGGCCATGCCCGGGGTCGCCCGCCCCCAGCACGGCTCCGGGGAGGAGCTGAAATCTGCCGGAGGCGGAGGGGGGCGGTCTGCTCCACACAGCTATTCAGCTGTCTCCCAAACACCCCAGGGCCCTCGTCTGGGGCAACGGGCGCAGGCGGACGGGGGTGGAAGCAATCGACGCAGTGGGCCGGCGGGGACTCGAGGATGCACTGCCGGCCCCGAGCTGGGCTGGACGAGTGGGGATCCACTTACCGTTGGAGACCGAAGGCGGAGGTCTTCAGCCTCTAGAAACCTTCCAGCCCCCCCCTCCCCGAGGCCGCCCGCAGGCCCAGCGGCCACAGCCCAGGAGGGCGGGGCGCGCGAGGCGGAGGGAGCGGCCGGCGGCAGCGCGCAGGGGCTGAGTTGCCGGAGCACCTCTGGAGAGGCCGTCTTTTATGGGCGTTATTAGCGCCCCTGTCTAGACTGCAGACGACACCTCCTCAGTGTGTAAACAGAGGCGACCGGCTCCGGCGGGAAGGGGATGGCGCGTCTACGGCCCCCCTCCCCGGAAGATCAAGGCCTCCCCCCCCCCCCCCGCCTGTGCTCTCAGTGATGTCAAGGTCAGAAAGACCTAGTCACGGTCAAGGCTAAAAGAGGAAGAGCCTGGTTGGTTGCTAAAGAGCTCCGGCGGTGGCGGCCTCTTCCTCCTCCTCCTCCTACACCCCCCTCCTCCTCCCAGAAGCCCCTCGCTCCCCAGGGCCCCTCGCTCCTCCACCAGCGCAGGTCTAGAGATACATCTGCCCCAATGGGGCCTTGCAGCTTCTTAGGAGAGGGCTCTGAAACCATCCAAGACCTTCCGGGTGGATCTGAGGGTGGGGAGCCCTTTTGTGAATAGAATGAGGTCACAGAGGGAGCTGCGGCAGGCAGGCCAGGGCTGTCAGGAGAGATGGCGCCACAGAGGGAGCTGCGGCGGCAGGCCAGGGCTGTCAGGAGAGATGGCGCCTACCCCGCGGGCCTGCCCTTGCCTTGCACACCCGCGGACTTGCTGCATCCCCCCACCCTCCCCACCCCCACCCCCACCCCATCCCCCACGCCCTCACTTCGCCACCTATGGGTCAACTTCAGGACCTAACAGCCCCGGAGAGGTGTGCTGAGATAGCTGCTGGCCTGTGGGTTCCTGCTGCTGGGCTCCTGGCTGAAAAAACCATCTGGCCGGCCCCAGGTCTGGAGACTAGAACTGGTGGGGAAGCTGCCCCCCCCCCCCCCATCATCATCACCAAACTCCAGGAAGGATCTGAGTTCTCCTTGGCAGCCTCTGGGTGAAGAGACCCCAGCCCACCTGCCCCTACTTCTCCTCCCAGGCAGGTGGGGGAGTGGGAAGTGCCATCACATTATAAAAGCATGGGAGCCACCATCCCAGGGAAAGCTCTGGGCTCCCTAGTCCCTTGCTCTTGCATTATTTGCCTTTGCTCCCAGCCTTATTCTAACAAACACTGGTAGACCAGCCTTGAAGAGGAAGGACTTTTTGTGGATATAAATAATGGAGAGGAAACACACTCTACCGCAGGGTGTGCTGAGTGACAACCTCCACGTACACACTTAGGTTCATAAAAGCCAGACACGTGTGTGCACACGCACCCTCACGCTCACGCACTCCTTCCCAGAGATGTCTCACGGCGTCCCCAGTGATGGTGCCCCAGACAGAGGAAGGAAAGGTCAGGGAAAGAAGTGCCTTTTCCCGGCCTCCCTCCCCAGAACACGCCCGCTCAGAGTGCCTGCCTACTCCCAGTGAGACACATCTGCACAGTCAGTCCGGGCAGGCATCGTGGAAACCCTCCAGAATCCATCCAGGACGGGAGAGATCCTGACAGCCTGGCTCCAGCAGAGCGCAGTCCTTGCTGGGGTTACCAGTGTCCGCTGCTCCCCCTCAGTTGCCTGCCTGAGGTTTCCTCTGCACTTTTCCTTTGCCTTCAGCCCTCTGGGGTCTTGAGTTGGGGGTGTCTCGGTAGGGGAAGACTCGCTCATTTGACTGTATATGGGTTTTGTGCAGAAGTAGGAGGATCCCTTGGAGAACTTTGGACTTCTCTGTCCACCAAGTGCCCCCTCCCCAACTTTCACTGTGTTTGTCTTTGACATGGGGCTTCCCAAAAGAGCCAAGAGGGCTGGGAGACACTATCAAGAGAGCCCCGGGCTCTTGCCGCTTAGTTCTCTTTTCTGACCACACACACACACACACATACACAGAGTCTTCAATACTTTCCATTCCAGGGGGAGACCCTGGGAGGCTTGGAAGAGAGATGGGGTGGTGGGTGGGGAGAGAAAGGGGGTGTGGAATTGAGAATGAACCTTATTCTTGGGCAAATCCCCTACTCTCTTATATTTCACTGCCCACCATGGTGGTCAGCCCTGAGCTGGTGTCAAGTAGAACAGTACTGGAGCCACAGCGGGAGGAGCAGCAGAGCCCCCAGGAAAAGGGAATTCTTCAGGCTCTTTGTCTCTCATGCTATGTGTGTGTGTGTGAGAGGAGAGAGAGAGAGAGAGAGAGAGAGAGAGAGAGAGAGAGAGAGACCCCAGAAACATTTAAACATTTATTCAAATGCAATTTTAAAAACTTCAGTCCCATCAAAGGGAGAATGGAGAACTCTGATTTCCAACCTGATGCCTCCAGTTTTTCTGGGCCTTGGGAGAGGAAAAATATTATATATAAATAAAAATTGCTGCAGTAAAGATTTAATCTGAGATAACATTGTTTTAGGCTATATTGCTTTTTGAAAGTCTCTTAACCTGACAACTTAACGATCTCATTAACTCTGCCAGATAGGGAGATAGGCACAGACGCGACAAGGAAAACAAATTAGTGGCAGCGTCTACATGGGCTCCCAGGAAGGCTAGAGAGTAAAAGTGAGGTTGGCTTGGCAAACTGGGGGCCCAAGGACTCCCAGCAGCCCCGCCCATTGGCCTAGGTTAGTGGGAAGAAAAGAGTTCTGCTGAGCTAGGCAGGCTGGGCAGACCTGCGCCAACCCAACCCTAGCCCAGACTGGCTGCTGCAGGGGCTTGGGAGCCTGGGGGGCAGTAAGGGCCTCCGGAGCCTCCCACCACTCTGCTACTACTACCTCCCCCTCTCCCCCAGCTTCTGGTTAGCACAGCACCCTCTGAACACCCAGAGCCAGAGCTGAGCCCCAACTATTAACTGCAGTGACGAGCAATGGGCTTTAGTCACTCACCTGTCTCCCGGCAGTCACTTGCCAATCAACGTTTCACTTCCTGGACAAATGTGCAGCTAAACTGGGTATTAGCATGGGAAGAGCTTTTCTACTGCCTCAATGGTAAAGACTGCACCTATAACTCAAAGAACTCAAGTGGAGCCAAGTAGGGGTTTGGGATCAACCTAAATGGGGGTGCTGTGTGCCCTCTGCTCCCTGCCTCTTTGGCTGCATAGGGGCGCCAGGCATCAGAGACGGCCCTGAAGAGCCAGTGGCAGAACGGGTTTCAGAAGGAACCTGGACAATAAAATCATGGCAAAAAAAAAAAAAAAGATTTTATTTTAAAAACAGGTTTGTGGATTTTTTTTTTTTGCATTCAGTACATTGTCATTCAGACATCACAATACTATATACAGATAAACAACATTTTTTCTTTTAAAAAAAAGAGCCTGTTTCTGATGGACATTTCAAAAGAACACTGTTTTGTAATGGGCCAGTGGGAAGGGAGGAGGTGAAGGGGCCCCTACGGCACCAAGCTGGCCTTGGAGGAGGAAAGTGCGTCTGGCTGATCCGGCTCCAGTTCTGCTTGCCTCCTGGACTACTGCTCCTCTACTGATTTCCTAGGGAAATCACTCAAAGTGAAAGTGTGAAGCCTCTCCCGAGCCACGGCCTGGATGGAGGGAGGTGGAGAGGAACTCTGCGGGGTTGGGGGCGGGACCCACTCTCCATCCCCTTGGAAGAGAAGTTTGCCCTTAGGAAGAAGTTCTGCTGTTTGCCTAGCCCGGACCCCAAGCTCAGGGCTGGTGGTGGTGGGGTGAGCGCACCGAGCAGCGCCGCTAAGGTCTTCCTTCTCCCCGGATTTCCACGCGATGACCGAGCCGCCGGCGGCGGATCGCGGGGAGGCAGCGGGGGCAGGGCCGGGACTGAGAAAATGCTGTTCCTTCGTTGCAATGAAGGGGTCGGGGCTTCTGTGGACACAGACCCGAAAGAGAGAAAACCCAGCGGCGAGCTCCGAGCGGGTCTATAACTCAGCCGCGGCCGGATGCCTAGCAATGATCATGGACATTAACGCGATTTGTAAAATACGCACAGAGAAATCTCAATGGGAAATCGTGCCTCAGGAGTGCGGGACAGAGGGGAAAGAGGAACTGCCGGGAAGGCAGGGGCTCGCCGGGTGCTGCGGCTCCGCACGCCCGAGGAGGGCGATCCACCAGCCTGGCCGGCGATGGGGTCTTCCGGGGCGCCCCGGCCCTGCCTGGGTTCCGATGGTTGGGCTCTCGGCTGCCCCGTCCTCGTCCTTCTCGGGGGGCGGACGAGGGCGAGTAGAAACCTCCTCCCACAGCCACCCCGACCCGCGTCCAAAGCCGCTGAGGCCTGGCGGGGCCCTCGGGCTTGGGGTTGAGGCTGGGGTGGGATGCGGAGCAGGCAGGCGAGGCCTCTCGGCCTCCCGTGGGCGCGGTTCCTCTTTCTCATCAACGTTCAATACTCCTCCGCACCGGCGCAGCGTCCTTCGGTGGGCTCGGGCACGGTACAAAGCGGCGACATAAATAGGCGGGGCGGGCGGCGCGGGGCGGTCAGGTGGAGTGGAGGTGCGGCGCTTTCGATTTGCTGACCACCTTCTTCTCTTTGACTCGGCGGTTCTGGAACCAGATGGTGACCTGGCGCTCCGAGAGGTTCGTGGTGGCTGAGATGCGCCGGCGCTTCTCTTTGGTGATGAACTTGCTGGCTGCGTACTCTTTCTCCAGCTCCTTCAGCTGCACCTTGGTGTAGGGCACGCGCTTCTTGCGCCCACGCCGGTAGCTGCTCACCTCGGGCTGCAGGGGAACCACGTCTGGGGGAGGGGAGAGAAGGTACGTGAAACGCGCGGCTGTGCTGGGGCCGCAACTCCGCGGGAACCCGCACGCCGCCCTGCCTGGTGAAGCCCCCTAATCCTTTGTACCTCTGATATTAGCAAGCAGTTAGGGTGAGGTCACACGGATACTCGCTCAGTAATTCAGTTAATGCGATTTAAAAAAATAAATAAATAAAAATGAGTGTAAACACTCCATGATGAAAAAATAAATAAATGTTTCAAATAAACACAGGATCAGTACAACTGATTTCTTCTTTAGACCTAGGCTGGGATATGGCTCTGCAGGGCCTTCTCTCCCTGGCCCCTTATAGGACCAGTCCCACATGCCATCCTAGCTGCCTGCTGGCTTGACCAGGATTCAGAAACCTCTCCTTCCCGCAGTTAGATCTTTCGGGTGCCCATCTTGGCTTATTCCCCGTCCCTTTGGGATGAGAAGGAGGTCTGTTTTACATTCGGGGGAGGGTAGGGTATGGCAGGCAGGGGTTCACCATCAGTGGGCACAAACCACCAAGTGGGTCTGCCTGCCTTAGGGCACTGGTCCTGCATTGGGATCTGAGGAACCAACGGATAGAGAAGCAAAGTGTCCCACGGTGCAGGCGGACTCGGAGACCAATCACTCTAGGAATTGGGGCTCCATGTTGTGAACCACCAAGCAACCAGGGTGGGAGGTCCTGACCACCGAGACACAGGAAACTAGGAGACACAGGAAACTAGGTTTCTGGATGTAGGAGGGGGCCCGGTCCCCCCTCCCCAGACAGAATAAATTCTGCCCCAACCTCCTCCCCATTCGGTTCCTTTTAGAGTGCAGGAAACTGGTTACATTCCACAGAGCAAGCCTCACCCTAAACCCTAAACACCTCATCATCCCAACCCGGAGCAGTTCCTTTCTGTAGGCTCTGACGATTTCACCAGGGCGAAACCCAACAAGGCACTTCCAGGCTCACTGTCCAGTCAACCCTCAGTCCTGCCAGTGAAGGGTCGCAGCAAAGCTTGCTAGGGGAGGTGGAGAGCTGGGGGCGAATCATCTGGATAACCCAGTCCTCACCTTCCTCAGGCAGAAGCCAGCGAGTAGGGTGGAATCTCTGGGGTGCCTGGAACCCATCTTTCTTACTGCCCTTACAGGCCAGAGTGAAGACCCAAACTCCTTCCCTGGCATCCTCATCAACCCCCTCGCTACACCTGTCCCCATTGGGTCTGCTCTCTCCCAGGGGCCGTCTACCCAGGACAAGGAGAACAGGAGTCCCATCTGACGCAAGTAGAGGGGAAATAAAAACTCTCAGGAAGGACGTGGCGGAGAGGGGTCCTCTTTATGGTGACAATTTCTCAGGAAAATTGCCGGACCTGGGATTTTTTTCTGCCTCTGTATAAATAAGCCAGGTTTTTTTTTTTTTTTTAATTTGAAAAACAAAACAACTCCCCTTTAACAGCTAAGAGCTTTTAAAGTTAACAAAGTTTTTTTTTTTCTTAGAGGATAATTTTTAAAAATTCTCAGTTTTCAAATTTGTTTTATAGATGTGGTTGTGGTTCAGGAAACTGATGATTCAAGGACAAGAACAAAAATGAAGAGGGTGAGTGGTGATACCATGAGATTTTGTTTGTCTGCTTTTGTTGTAAATTCTCAGAACATTTCTTTGGGCTTATTGTATTAAGCCTATTTGAGACGCTCAAGAATCTGAGGCTCAGTCTAGGTAAAATAATTTAAATGGCAAAGCCAGGCTTTAAACCCAGACTTTCCTGACTTGCAACATAACCATACAGTAAGTTTTAAGATGCAAACAGGCCGCCTTATACCGTCCAGCGTTAAGACATCTCCTTGGCCTTGGACAGTAAAGTGTGGTGGAGGTGGGTTTCCTTTCTGAATTAACCAGATAATTGTCTCTGGTTTTCAACCTCACTCATAATTACTTACCTAATTTTAGATCTCTAAATGCCCACTCTAAATCCTCAATGGGATTTCATCAACATAACCCTTAAACATATCAGCTTTAAACAAGGGGCCGAACGGGTTATATTTCTCTACAGGATGCCCAGGCTTGACCTGGCGGAGTTTTTGCATGGATCAGACCAAGACGCAGGCTTTTGGGGGAAACAACTCCAGCCTTGTCTTTCCACGGAAGCCCCCTTGCGTTGTCTGCGGCCTCGTCTGGAGAGGAAGCGAGGAAGCGTGCTCTGCAGATATGGAACCGTCTGGTAGCTCAGATCTTGAGTTGTATCTACGCGGCCTGAAGGGAGTGGGGATTTGACTATCACTGTTACCAACACAGCTTCCCCACTCTCCCTCCATCACACCTGGGAGCCTGGCAGACACCTCTGAGGCTCCAACGCTCTGCCATAGTGTTCTCCTAAGAGCCTGAGGGGTCCCTGGCTACAGCTTCCACAGCCCCCTTCTCTCTCACAAGTGGGCTCTGGGTTCCCAAGAGGGGCCCAGACCAGCTAGAAACCCAGCCAGCTGCTCTTCTCAACCCAAAGCCAAAAGCTTTCAACAGAGACTTCCAATGCAGTCCACTTCTTCCTCTCCCCAAATCCAGTCTCTATATCTAATTCTCTCCTGGAATTTCTGCCTCCTGCTGTCAAAAAAAAAAAAAAAAAAAAAGTGTCTACACTCACCATAGGAAGGAACAAAATAAAACAAAAACTCAGAGCAGTGAAGCAAGGGTCTGTGTAATTGGGAGACAGAAGAAGCCACAACACATCTCAGTCCTAATTATCGGGATCTTTCTGAACAATTGCCTGCATCTCCCACACCAGCCCAGACTGCTATAGACAAGGGTTCTGAGAGCCAGAGGCGCTGAAGAGAGACAGTGATGTTTATGCCTAGATGCCGCTGAACAAACCACAATTGCATAGACAGAGTTATCTGGAAATCTCCTACTTCTAAAAGATCTCTGTGTGGGTAGAAAGATGGAGGGTGTCTGAAGATAAATTTCTTTTTCATCTGCCTCCTGCCTGGACCTCTGCACTCACCCAGATACATCAACCAGGTTCTGTTTCCACTCGGGAAGTGTGTGAGCTCAAAGCTGTTGAGGCAAGCCGAGTCTTTCATATGCATTTCCATGCTGTCATTTGCAAGTGTATTAAATCTCTACTGGGCTGTATTATTTTATTTCAGAGATAGTTTTCTCTAGGGGCTATGATCAAAACTGTTGACTTTCAGCAGGGTTTGCTGGTTTTTTCTTTTTCTTTCTCTTCTTCTTTCTGGGGATCTTTATTTCTGAACTCCCCTCCAGTCCTATCCTACTCTGCACGCATTCACCCCAAACCCATGAGCATTGCTGCAGGGCTATGCCCTCATTCACAGCGGGATCTGGGAGCTGGCGGGCACCTGCTCCCCACCCCTTGGCACAACCAACTGGTTCCAGCGCTTCAGATTCCCGTTGGACCCCCCAGTGCCTACAGAGCTTTCTGTTCTGGTGATAAAGAGAATTACAGGGTTGTCTCTCTATCTGTGTTGAGTACCTACATGTGAATGAATCGCTGCTCTTCCAGAAATGTGTTGTTATGTGCTTCCTATGTAGCAGTTAATGAAAGAAATCATATTATCTGATGATATCATAGTTGATGCAAAGTAGGTGGTATGTGACAGCAGTATAGTAAAATCACATGAGTCTCAATTCTGGCAATTCTGGGCGCCTAGTGTGGGTCCCATCCTGGTACTGCATTATATTCTACTAAGCAATCTCACAATATTTTCATGAATGTTACTTACTACCCTCTCTAACATCATCCAGGGATTTTTCTTCATCTACCTCCACTCCCAGTCCTGGATATGGAAGAATATCAGGCTTGCCCTTAGAAGGTCTTCGGGTCGTGCTTTCCAACGAGAACACCCCTTGGCCCAGCATGTGGAACTCGGGGAGGGTGGCTCACTGGGCAGTATGCAGAGGTATCTGTGGTTGCTCTGAGAAGCCTGTGTAGCCATCAAAGGAGGACTGGCTGTCAGTCACTAAGACCTGCTTACAGGGAGAGCAGGCTCACATGCAGGGTCCCCTAGACCCCAGAACAGGTTTCTCATCACAGGATGCAAGCTCCTGATGTGGTGGTTCTGGGAAGCACAGGACAGGTCTCCCCCACCTCCTTGGGTAGGGGTGATGGGAGGCACAGGAGCTTCTCCTGGTTGGAGACAGCCTCCAAGGCAGAAGGGAATTCTCCCCTCCCACAGCCGTGCAGGACCCAGGGGTCCCCAGCTCTGGGGGGGTGGGCCTGCCCTCAAGGCCCCCCAGTCCCCCCAGGACAGGTCTTCCTCACTTCTCATCACCAGCCCTTCTTTCTGTGTCTGGCCCAGCGACTGGCTCCAGCTGGTCTGGGGAACTTGACAGTGGGAGCCTCCAAGGCATTCTAGTTCAGTATATACCACCAGCCAAGAAAAAATTCAAGTCCCATTCCCTCTCCAGCGATTTTAGCTCTTCTTTTCCCTCAACAATCAGGAAACTCGGGCTGATTTTTAAAAATGAATCAAGGTGGAGGAAACCCTACATTTCTCTAGATCCTGGCAAATCAGACCCCTACTTAAAAAATACTATCCAGTGCCTGTACGATCCTGAAAATGCAGGCAGAAACCGTGAGAGTTCTTATCACCCCCACGCCCCCAATTCTTCGATGAGTTGAGGGCTTTCTCCTGGAATTTGGGGCACGGGAGGCTTACCCCCACCCCCAGTCCTGTCCGGAAGCGGGGTTAGGGGCAGGGGCCTTGCGCGAAGCTGCAGCCGGCAGGGGGAGGATGAGGCGAGCTCCCGACCGGAGCCGAGTCGGCGGCCCGGCGCTCGGGCGCCTGTGATTGCTTCACTCGGCCGGGCAGCTCCGGAGAACGTGTCGGAGCAGATTTCTTCCCCGGCGCATTCCTTAGCGCAGCTCGCCCGGCCGGCTCCTTCGGCAGCCCAGCCGAGCCGGCGCGCCGAGGCCAGACGGCGGGGGTGGCTGGGGCGCGGAGCCCGGGGGCAGGCGGGGCGGGGAGGGGTCGCTGGCTGCAGCGGAGCTCGGGCCCCTTCCTTACCTGGAAAGGGAGACTTCCAGAGGTGGGCGGACTGCGACTGCTCCTTGGAGCAGTACACCTGACTGTCCCAGCCATTGGAGAGAGCCCAGTGCTGGTAGCCTTCGACCGGGATGAGCGCGTCGTGACGCGGCTCCGGGTGCCCGCTGATCCCGGGCACCACCGACACGTCCAGGTAGCTGGGCATCGCCTGGTAGGAGCTAGCGAAGCTGGGGTAGAAGGCGAACTCCTTGGCCCGAGAGGACAGGTCATCACCCGGCAGGGCGCCCGATGGCTCCGGGTACTTGTCGCCCGGGTGGTAGGCGCAAGGCTTCTGCTGCAGGTTCACGTTGTGTGACAGGCGGCAGCCGTAGTAGCTGCCCCCGAACGGGTAGCCGTAGCCCAGGGTGGCGCTGGACGAGGTGGGGGGCGCCGGCGGAGGGGCGCACTGGCGCGCTGCCTCCGGGGCCGGGATGTCCGTGTAGACGGCACCCTGCGGGGCGCCCAGGGGAGCCGGCGGGCGACCCAGCACGGGGTGCGGAAGCAGGTCGCGGCAGTGGCTGGCCGGGCAGCTGCTGCCCAGGCCGTCCATGCTCGGGGCTTTGCCGGGGCTCGCTCCGCTGCAGCCGCCCCCCGCGCCGCCTGCGCCGCCGCCGCCGCCGCTGCCGCTCTCCGCCGCGCTGTCCTCATAGACGTACATAAGGCTCTCCGGCCAGCGCGGATGCAGGAGCAGCGAAGTCGTCATGACATGGTCTGCTCGAGCTTTTTAAAAACTCCACTTGCCAGAGGCAGAGAGCTAGGGAGACACCTCGCTCCCTTTTCCCCTCCTCCCTCCCCTCCTCCTCCACCTCCTCCTCCTCCTCCTCCTCCTCCTCCTCCGGGAGCTTCCACCTCCCTCCGTGCATTCTCTCTACGCATGCGGGGACACTTCATTAAGAAATCCGCCGGCTCCCGCCCTCCTCCCCTCGGCGCCCCTCCCGCGCCCACGTGACGCGGTCCTCGCACGTGACGCTCAGGCTGGAGCTCCTGGGGTTCCCTCCCTTCGACGTGAGGCGGGGCGTCAAGAAGGAGGTCTGTGCTGATTGGTTCTCAGGAGGGGCCTAGGAGGCGGGCCCTGTGAGATTTAAAGGGACAGGGCGACGCCCCCCGGCTGGACCGCGCAGGGAGAGGGGAGAAGGGGTGGGGGAAGCTGAATTTAGCCGACGCAAAGGGGTCTGGGGAGGAAAGGACTGTTCCTGTGCGCCTCCCCCTCGGGTTAGGATGCGCACGGGGTGGTGGGGGAGGAGGCAGACCCGTACCCCAAAACCCATCGCTGGGATTGCCGAGGTCTCTGGATTGGGGCTTGGAGCTTAAGGGTAGGGGAGAGATTGGGTTTTTAAAAAATATTATGAAGAAACTGGAAAACAGGCGGGAACGCTCAGGCCCTGGCGGACTCCTGATCTCCAGCTCACGGCTGGCCGGAGCCCGGCGCCGCGTGGCGAGCCTTGGGTGGGGACTGTGCTTTCCTTTCCGAACTTTCTCCTCGTTCTCAAAGCCCCAGTTGTGGGAAAAGGACCCTGTCCCTTCCTGCCTGGAGCGGAGAGGGCTGGGGAGACGCAACAGCCTTCGACCCCAGGGGGAGTGTGACATGATGGAGCGCGCTCAGGGGGGTGGGCAGTAGACTGATAGATACCTCAGTGGGCAGCTCAAAGTGAGATTTTGCAAAGCAGCAGGGAGTGGGGGCAAGGATTCGGTCTAGGCAAACTGGAAGCCCGAATGCCCACAGAGCTGCTCTCCAGCGCAGAGGTGTACAAAGGGAAATGTAGAGGGATCGGCTCAGTCCCCTGGAGGAACCACGAGGGCCCCAGGAGGTCTGACCTCGGCCCAGCCAGAGCCGAGAGGAACCCAATTCCGGGTTGAACAACCTCAGCACATCTTCCCCAGCTTCCTTGGGGTCACTCTCTCGGCGCGAAGTATTTTCATGCGCTAAAACGTGAACGCCCGCTTACTGGTTTTTCAAAGCCCTCTGCCCGCTTCCTCCCTGTGTGTCAACTTGTCCGGGTCCTCAGTACAGTCGCCTCTTTCCGCTGGAGCATCGCTGTGGAATTGAGCCTGGGTAGCTTTCAGCACATGCTCTTGGCGAGAAAGAGATGACAGAAAAGAGGGCTGCGGCGTCGCCCTCTTTTTCCTGCCCCCGCCACAGGTTTTAAAGGCTCCGTGCACCCGTTCAGGCAGCTTCGGGGGCCATGGCTAGGCAGTAGCCCCCGCCAAACCGACCCCTCTGCACCCCTCTGCACCCCATGGCGGAGTCTGCGCTGAGGCCCCGGCGACCGCTTCCCCTCCTCCCTGGGGGGCGACCACGGTGGTTGGCGGTTGGGGACGCCCGCCATCCCCCATGAGTTAGTTAGCCCTGGGAGCGTTGTTTCTTATCAGCGCGATCTTCATTCCGCGGGGTCAGCTCAGAGTTCAGAAAGCAGGCTGTAGCCTGGGGCTGGAAACAAGCTGGCCGGCTTGAGCGTGCTTTGAGGGCGATGACGGTGGGGACAGAGGAGTTGATCGGAGCTGGGAGTCACTGGCTTGGGAAAGCGGCCACCCTGCCGCTGGAGTCCAAGGTAAAAAAAAAGAAGAGGAGGGCAAACAGGGCTTGGCCAAGTTCGACTGAGTTGTGTGACCTTGGCTCCCTCGGCTAAGGCCTGGAGGGGGAGGGGGGGAGGCCCGCCAGTGTCCAGCCTGGCGTCGCCAAGGTGGAGGCCCTGGCCTCGAGTCCCGTGAAACGCCGCTCCGGGTTCCGTGCGGGCCGCCGGGGGCAACAAAGGACCTGAAGCTCCCACCCCATTCTTGGGGCCTCCTCCCGGATCTGGGCCGAGGCCACACGTTTCTACCGCGGGCTAGGACCCAGGGATGGGGCCGCCAGCCTTTGGGAGTAGGGACAGGATCTGGGGGCAGGAAGGCTCGCCAATAAATAAAATTAATGGTATGTTCTTTTCCAGGTTTATATAAAGACATTAACTATTCCTATTGCAATGAGATATAGATTTAATTAACCCGGCAACTTTACAATTCCATTTACTAGGGGCACTATGCGGCCAAAGTTTAGCGGCGGCGAAAGAAAGAGAAGGAACCAAAGGTCGCTTCTTCAGGAAGACCAGCGGGAGATGGAGCCCCCAGAGCGACTCCCGTGGCAGGGGGCGCCGGAGGGGAAAGCTCCCGGGGTAAGGACGCTCCAAGCGGCTGGAGACATCCGCAAGCTCTGCGCGATGCCCCCTCAGCTTTGCCGGGTTCCCCCCAGACTTCCAACGCCTTGTCAATGCAGCCTCCACGGCTGGGGCGCGCCGGGATCCGCGGGGCGAGGAGCAGAGGCAAGAGCTCCGCGGGAGGGCAGAGGAAAGGAAAGCTTTGCTGCTTAATTAACTTTAAGCCCAGGGTCTCTTCTCTCTCCTCCCCCAGCAAAAATGTGCATCTCGCTGGGACACAAATAAAATCAAATGAAACACTCCAGGAGAATAGGCAGCAGTGGAAACGTAGTAATTACATCTCTGAGGCGATCCCGCCCCAGAAAGCTGGGCGCTGGAACCCTCCGCGGCGGCGCTCAGCAGCACCACGCGGTCACACCCGCCCGGCTTCGCCTAGGGGGCCACGGGACTTCGCTGCTGATGCGGTTCAGAGAAAACCAAGAGAAACGAAAGGAAGTGTGGCGCCTGGGTTTCCAGGAAGAAAGGGTTTCCAGGGCGGAAGACGGAGCAGTAAATGACACCGAAGAAAAGTGGAAAATGGCCCCTCGGGCTCCTCGGGGGAGCCTTGCTCTGCGCTGCCGCTGCCACTCCAGTCCTCAGCTCCTTCTTTGAACCGAGTTCTGGCTAAGATCAGCCGGGAAATGCTTTCTTTCAAATGCGCCAGCGCATCAAGCCTGCATATAATGTGCCTTTCCCCCTAGAAGCGTGCGCGGGGTCACGCGTGCCTGCAGGTTTGCGGACGTGTGCAGACTGCAGCCGCGGGTCCTGCAATGCTCTGCAGACTTGGCCCAAATGTGTGCCCGGAGATACACCATTCCAATAAAGGTCTCTCTGTCTGGCTGCTTCTCTGCTCATATAGGTGTTTCGTCTCCGTGTTCATCATAATCTACTTGCAAAAAGACATTGCTCAGGAAAAGAGGCAGGGGTCTGTGTGTTTCTCCAGTTGAGGGGTGGAACTCCTGGCCCACGGTACGAAAGACAAAGTCAAAGGTGGAACTCTTCAGCCTGGCTGGTGCACACACTTGAGCTGAGACTGGTGTGGGGGTCCCTTATCCAACGGTCAGATGTCCTCCCCTGGAAATCAGGCACCCACGTTTCCCTTCCCCATCTCTCTTTGCTCTGTCTCCTCCATATTCCCCAGGAAAGGGGGACAAAGAAAGAGCTAGAAGCTATTTTTTTTTTTTTTAAATGGGAGAAATTCCTGTGGATTGAGGCTGTTGCGGAACAAAGAGGCTCGCTCCTCACCGTGGGGTCTGGATTCTGGCCCAGACTCGGGGCCTTGTAGGGCAGGTATAGAGTTTGGGGGGGGACCCCTTTCCTGTCCAGGGTCCTACCTGCAGGGTGGAAGGGGAGATAGGTGGAGCAAAGTGAAGAGAGGGTCCAAGCCGCCAAGGAAAGAAAGGGTGTCTGAGACTGAGTGGCTGGGGTGGAGGGGGGTCCTGGAGGGCCTGTGGACAGGCACCCTCCAGGGTGTGTCTGAGAGCTGCGACCCTCTCATAGATTCAGGAAATTCCTGGTGATACTAACAGGAAAGGAAAAGAACAGTGGTTGGTTTGGGGGCTCCCTGAGCCTGTCCTGTCTCCCCTCCTCTTCTCTCTTCTGAGCCCCAGGAGGTTGGGACAGGTGAGGAGTAGGCTGTCACAGATGCCCCCGGCCAGGCTCCTGATCCCCCTGGGACCTGCTCTACTTGGGTCTCGCCACCCACCCGGCCCAGCATCGGGGGAGGACCACCTGCCTCTTCTCCCAGACTGGAAACGCACCTGCGGGAAAGTGGACAGCAGCGGCCACCCTGGCATTTCTGCCTCTCTTGTTCTCCTTCCCTACGCCCCCAGCTTGAGGAAAGATGGGACCAGGTTGGCCGAGCCATCACTTTGCTCCTGGTTTGAGAGTTCTTCTACTCTCCAGCCCAGACTTGCCTGTCTCTGGGCCCTACTCATTCCCCCCTTTTTGGTACCTGTCAGACATCGTGGCAATCCACTCCTCTTTGCTGCCTAGTTAGTGCTTGCTTGCAGTGTTGGCCAAGATTTGGGGACCACCCCACGCTTCTCCTCTCTGGCACTGCAGGGATCTGTACATGGGTCTGGGCCGAGGCTAATATCACCAGTCTTTTCCTGGGTTCTCCTCCAGCCTGGCCTGGATAGCAGACCCTGCCTGGTGACAGCGCTGGCTCTGGTCCGGCAGTCAGGTGCCGCTGTCCGTGGCCCTCCAGTGTCTTTCTTCCACCATTTCCCTACCAAGCTCCTCACAGAGCCCCCTCCCCAGCTCTCTATTCTGTCCCGGTCCTCTCTGATCCTAACTCCTCCTACCCCTTTTTCTTTTGGGGTAGCATCTCTCTTGGTCACTGGCCTCCCTCCCCACCTCCCCCTGCATCCACTGACAAAGTCCAGGGAACAAACACAGAGTTGAGAAGTTAGCAAAGAATCCCCTCCCCCTCCTGCCCTCCCCAGAGCCCCCACTCCTCCCTCGGCTGTGGAGAGGACTCCCTGTCCCCTCCCCCTCCCCCCAAACACCTCCCCCTTTTAGGAAGCCCTTCAGAAACAGACAAATAAAACCCTCCTGGTTTTAGGGCCTGTCTGAGAGGGAAGTCCAAGTTCATTTTCAAGTTAGACAAGGGAGCTGAGGGGGGTTGGGAAGGAGGTGGAGGAGTGTTGGTTGGAGGCTGGATTGGGCTTCCTTGCAGACATCCAACAAAGGCCCCTTTTGGTCAGAAAGCCAACAAACTCAATGCCTGGAAAAGGTATTTATCACTTTTGATCATTTCCTCCATCTTTTAAAGTTCAGCTTTGGGGCTCCTAGAAGGGAGAGGCAGAGAGGTCATCATTCTCTTCTTTTTACAGATTTCCAGGGTTTTTTTTTTTTTTTTTTTTTTAAAGATCAGGAGAATAGCATTTTTTGTCAGAGCAGAGAGGGGTTGGGGACCCCCATGCAGCATTCTTCTGGGTCAAGGTAGACCTGGCCCTCCCTGAAGGGCAACTTTAGGGTCAAAGATGCGGCTGAGGGGCTGGGCATTTCGCCTTGAGGAGTTCGGGGAACCCCCCCCCCCCGATGTCACGGGAACAGGGGAACTGGAGTCTGGCGGGATCCTGAGAGGCAGATGGTGGAGGGAGAATGTGTATTTCCTCATGGGGAAGAGGGAAACTTGCATCTGAAGTGGATCACAGCCTGCTTCTCTCCATGACCAGACACCTCTAGCAGTGACAGGGAGGACATGGTATTCTGAAAACCACTGAGCAAAACACTAAGAATCAAAGGACCTCCAGAGGATGCAAAGAGGTGGATTTTAATCATCTTGATTCTTAAAACAAAGGGGTGGGGGGAGAGGCTCAGAATTCGACTGCAGAATGAAGGAACAATCTTGGCCGAAATCTCTGGGGCAGGGAAGTAGAAGGGATGTAGCTGCTGCTGGTGATTACTTAAATCTTCCTAAAAAGACAAAGCTGGGTGCAGCTTTAATGGCTGGAGAGATATGGGGGTACACTTTTCCTTCTCTCTCTCATCTGCATTTCCTCTGCTTTGGGGGATATTTGGGGAGCACTTTCCCCCTGGTAGCTGTGGTATTTCCTGGTACTGTCAGCAGAGCAGAGGGATTCTAGAGGGATTCTAAAGAAGAATGGGGACATCCATGTTCCCTCTTGCCAAGGAATGCCGCCCTCACTTGTACAGTCAGAGAAACTCTAACTCCCAGAGGCAGGAAGGTCTTTCAAGGCACAGGGCCCACCCCAGGCTCTTTGTGGCCGAGGGCATTCCTGGGGAGGATGACCACTGACTTCCGGAACTGGCACAGCGCAGGTGCTGGGGCCTGTGTGGTGCAGCACAGAGACAGCTGTGGGTGGTCAGAACAGGCAGGCTGATTGGAGCAGGCTGATGGGGTGAGATTGAGAGCAAAGGATATGTGAGCTGGGGAGAACCCCTGGGATTCTGCCGACCCCTGCTCTCCCCAGAGGCAGGCATCTGTCCCCGGGCTGAGCTGTGGATTCTTAAGCGGCAGGGCAGAGGGACTTGTGCCATCTCCCTCTTCCTCCGAGGCCTCGGAAAATCCTTTTCCGCTCTGATCTGCACTTGTGATTGACAATACTTGTAATCCTCCTTCTAGTGCCTGACTTATTTAATGAACTTTGCTCCGGGAAGGTAATCCAGATTTATTCCTCTCTCATCTGTCGGAGACCTATCCTTTCCAGACAAGTAGTATGTAATATATGCTTGGTGAGGTGTTCGGGGAACTTGAGATAAGCATGAACACAGATATGTGCCCTCGGATACCCATATCCACATAATTAGGTAATCTTTAATTTTTCTGTATGTTTTTCACATAACATTTCCCTTGAATATAACAACATAGCTGTGTTTAATTTTAAGATGGTACAGGCTGTGGTTGTCTGCATGCCTGTGCTGAGCCGGTGTGCTGGGGGGCCTGCAGTGCTGTGGATTTAAAGGCAAGACCGGCACGCACCTTGTGGTTAAGCCATCACTTTTAGTGGGTTTTTTCCCCGATGCGCTCAGCTATGCAGTGGAGACGGGAGTGAGAGAGGCTTCTTGAAATCTTATTTTAAAGAGAGAATAAAGACACCAGGTCTGAGTGCATCCGGTGCCAAATCTGCAGCACGCAGACATGCAGAGTTCAGATCCACTTTGACTTCCGCCAACACTGGGCAGAATCGTCCTCACTCGCCATTTGGGCAAACATGGCAGAGTTTTGGCATTGGCCCCGCTCTTTCAGCACAATCTTTTTTTTTTGGACAGGCAGAATTAGGCAGTGAGAGAGAGAAACAGAGAGAAGTGTCTTCCATCCGTTGGTTCACGCTGCGCTGATCCTAAGCCAGGAGCCAGGTGCTTCCTCCTGGTCTCCCATGCGGGTGCAGGGCCCAAGGACCTGGGCCATCCTCCACTGCACTCCCGGGCCACAGCAGAGAGCTGGACTGGAAGAGAAGCAACCGGGACAGAACCAGTGCCCCAGCTGGGACTAGAACCCGGTATGCCGGCGCCGAAGGCGGAGGATTAGCTTAGGCAGCCACGGCGCCGACCAGTGCAATCTTCTTCCATGGGTTTTGGGAGATGCGGGCCACTTCCTAGCCGCAGCAGAGGAGTCCCTGCCGCCGTCTTGGCCACCAGGAACTCAACAGCAGGCAACTCCTTTCCTTCCTTTCTCTCTGGATCGCTCGCCAGATCCAGGGAATTCTGAGGCTTTATTTCACTGCGCTGATTTCTCATGAGTATATGCGGCAATTATTCCGTATTTTATATCGCACCCCCCCCCCCCCGCCACCCCAGGCTTAAGCTTAGGGAAAGCAGCTTCCACACGGGACCATCGGGACCATTGATGGCCGACCCGAGAGAACAGAGGGAAGAGTGCCTGTCTTGGGAAGCGCTGGGTCTCCGTTGGCCCCGGAGCAAATGGAGAGAGACAGGCTCCATCACACCCACACCCTCATGGCTGCATTGGGCTGCAATCACAGGTGGGTACATTCCCATGCGGGATAGAAAGACCAGGATGGGACCCCTGAGAGCTCTGGGCGTGTGGGTAGATGCCCTGGCTTCCCCTGTGCCTGGGCGTTCAGGGGTGTGGAACAGACTCCGGTGTTGAGAGGTAGGTCCCTGTGCCTCCAGGGGCTCTAGCGCTTACCCGTTGATTCTTGTTGGCAAGAAACACCCGCTGTCAAGACCAAAAAATCAGCTCCTCCCCCCAGCCCCTACCCACCACAGCAGGTCCCGAAGAAAAGACACCTCTCATATTAGGAAAGGACACCCCCCTCCATTTTTCTTTTCCTTATGCCCGATCTTGAGGAAGGAAAGTGATTTTTAAAATAATCACAGCCCTACAAGGAATTCTCCAAAGAGGCTAAGTGAATTCTTGGGATGGAGAGGGTAAAGCTGGGTGGAGCAACAGAGTCTTGAGCACAGACTTTTGAAAAGCCGGATACATTTTGGCTGGCATAATGTTAAAGGAGGAAACAAATTATTGAGATGTTAGGAATCTTGGTATTAATTTCCCATGTAGCTCTTATTCGTTGCCATCTGAGAAGTATAATACACAGGAAATGGTACGATCAGGTCTTAAACAGAAGCCCAGGGTGATGGTTTCCATTTGCAGCTGATTGTATCTCAAATCTACTTCTAAGCCTGGCGCACTGAAGGCATACACATCCCCTGTGTTGAATCTGATCATTCGAATGTTTTGCACTTACACACGATGAACACGATCATAAAGAGTGGTGAATTTCTCCTTCCAATCATTGCCAGTAAGAAAAAGGGGACTCACTACCTTCCAAAGCTGAGCCCCACACTACAAAAGGGTGAGCAATCTCTTCTCCCCTAAAGATCACTGCTTCTCGGTTCTGGGGTTGAGGGGGGGGAACCCAGCCCTCTGGGTGCAGCCACATAAAAATGGGCTCTTTGCAAGATCTAAAAATACCCGCTGGCCTCTCCAGGCCAAGTTCTCAAGGCTCACTCTTTGGTTTCTGAACCCAGACGAGTGTCTCGGGTGCTCTGCCCAGTACACCTAGAATAGGGCTCCGAATGTGCAGTCCCCAGAGGACTTTTCACCTGAGTTCTGTGTGGGGAATCCGCAGACTACAGAGCAAGTGCACACACAGCGTAAGGACTGGCTGGAGGCGGCTGCTCCTAGCTAACTGATCACACTGGAAAAATAGAAATGGAAACCACACTTGCAGGTCTTTCTGATAACATGACGGAGGTCAGTGCCTGCCGTCACAACAGAAACCGCGTCCTCACAGGAATGGGTGCACAGAAAACCGCCCCACCGTCTCCCAGCACACTGCCCGCCTCGGCTGGCTTCTCCTATTTTCTCTGCCCGTTCCCCGCTAACAACGCCAAGTCTCTGCAGACAATCAGAAATGTGCCTTTTCCTTACTCATTCCAATCATCCAACGAGGTTAGCGGGAGGAATTTCTGTTGTCCGAATCCTCCGACCGTTACAGTTCTAACGTGGTTTATTACTGCGCTGGAAGATCGCTCCCCGGCCCCCGGCCCCCCACCTCCACGGAGAACCTCGAGGCTCTGGACCCAAACTCAAGTAGCCGAGCCTGGACGCGGAGCCCACGCTCGTCGAACCGCCCGGAGCACGCTCCGCTCGGCAACAAAGCTGCAATCGGCCTGGGTTCCAAAAGTCTTGCAGAGCGCGGGACCTCCCGTCCGCACCTCCCGTAAGCTTCGCTGGAGGCCCCCTGTGTGGCCCCAAAGGGGGCTTGTTCCTCTCGAATGTGCCCACCGCCCCTTCTGCGGAAAAAGCCCGCGGGGGCCACAGCCTCGCCCCAGACCTTCAGGCGTAGAGATGAGTCACCCGTTTAATTTTCTTCTCTCCCACGGCTGTTCCGAGAGCTCGGCTTCATTTTCTGCCTCCCGAAAACCGACGACCTCCCCAGGCAGGCAGCAGGAGGCGGGAACGGCAGGAGCCGCGCCCGAGCCCGGTGCGTTCCACCCGCCGTGCGACCGAGCAGGAGGCCGCGGTGCTGCGGCGCCTTCTCCGTCCCGCCCCTGAGGGATGGCGTCCAGGGCTTGCAGGGTCCCTTTCTCAGTCCCCGGGCCGGGGCTGGGGGGGGGGGGCCTCTCTCGGGAACAGCTCAGACGGTTTGCGCAGACTGGAGACCGAGGTCCCCGGCGCTCCCAGCCTGGTCCGGGCTAGTAGCCCGGTTTTTGTTTTTTTTTTTTTCCTAACTTGAACCCAACGAAATCGGCATCAGTGGTGACTGATGACTGCAGACCGGGCGGCGCCTGCCTGTCCACGTCTTTGTATTTTCTAGGGGACTCCATGTAAAAGGGAAACAAAATCAGTCGGGGAGAAACTTGTATTTTCAAACATGCCTAGAGGAACTTGGAGGTGTCGGCGCCGTCCTGCGCCTCCCCGCGCTCTCCAGGAGCGGGGTCCCGCTGCGCCGTTGCCGCCGGAAGCTGCGGGGCAGTCGCTTTCCCCGCAATCGCGCTCCGGGGACCCCCGCCCCCAAACACCGTTCCTCTCTGGGCGGTGCGGGAACCGGGGGCGGACGGCGACAGGGGGACGCGGCCCCGCACGCAGAGCCCGCAGAGGATCAACGCAGGGCCCCGCAGACCTTGCAGGCCTTCTGGCCGGTCTCTGGTAGGAGAAACGGCGGGAGCGCACTGCGGGGGTGCGGACTCCCGCAACCTCCAAAAGCCGCACTTGGTGGCCTTGTGCCCCTAGGGGCTGCGCACGTCTCCTTCTCCATGGCGGCACGATTTTACCCCCAGAAGTGTGTGCACCAACGGACTGTTTCTACCCCAAACGCTTTCCATTTCCCGAGGAAGCGCTGGCTGAGTTTCGCCCTGGGGTTTGCCGGCCCCGGCCGCTCCCTCGTTTTGCTTGTCCAGCTCGGGATCCGGCGGGGCAGGGAGGGTGCCTACGATAAAACCCCAGCGCTGCAGGGACTGTGCGGAAAGAGTGAGGGGAGCCTCAGAACGCCGCAGGCGCGCCTGTGTGCTTCACGCCGAGCTGGAGGCGGAGCGCAGGTGACAGGGGCATGGAGGTGCCTCCCTCGCCGGGAAGAAGCTGAAGCAGAGGTTTGCGCCCCCCTAACCCCGGGAATGCGAGGGAAGCGGCGATTTTTATTGTAAATAGTCAAACTCTCCTTGTGATGACCTCATCGCTGCCAGATGTATCTTCGGATCCTACCAGAATAAGGCACTTAAAACAAATTAAATCCAGTTTTGGAATTTATCTGATGTAAAATATATTTATTTTCTTTGGAGTTGAAGGGCCAGACAATTCTTCTGCTGTAACAGGTTTTATTGGCTTCCTCGGCCAGTGGTACATTTCACTGGGTGGTTTTTTGTTTTTTGTTTTTTGTTTTTTGTTTTTTTCCCAGTAACAAAAAGGATGTTTTAGGCATGTGTCCATTCCCAGGGTCCCCGGGACCCAGGGGTTCCTCACACCTTCGAAACACAAGAGACCAGAGAAGCCCTCCTGCCAGAAGGGACTGGCCTCTGGCATGTGGGAGACCTTGATAGGCAACTTAGGGGAGGCTGGGCCATGTTCCCTCGAGAGGGCAGGGGGCAGCCTGCTGTGGCCACTTTGCTCCTGATCTTGCACTCAGTCCTCCCTCCTTGGCTCCCCCTTGTCCTCCTTCTTGGCCCCCTCCCATCAACACGTGCCACCTGGAGACAAGTCCCGGTGGCCAGTGCTGACCTGCTTTTCTAGGAAAGATGAAGTGCTTTCAGCAGTGTCTGCCGTAGGTGGGGACCACTGGTACCCGGGTTGACCTTCCAGGTTAGTCTCCATAGCAACTGCTTCCCCCATCAGCTGGACTATGGGTCCCCAGCTTTCTTTGCTGAGTTCTCAAGGGAATGTATGTGCCATTTGCTGGTGGAGGCTTTCAACACGTGGGTGTGTCCTCATCCCCCTGTCCCAGGCTTTTTGTCCTCTGCCTCTGTCAGGATGTGGACAGTGAGGCCCTGGGGAAGAGTTGGCTTCCTGAATGCTATGTGGAGGAGAGCTGCCCGCTGCCAGGAATCAGCCGCCTGGGACTTCTCCTGCGGAGGAATAGCGTCCTTTGTGTCTGAGCCACCGTGCATGCTGGAACTGCCCTTAACACTCACGCTTCAAAATAGAAGCAGAATGTTTGTCGTCTGTCAACCCTAATCAATGCCAATGGGTGTTCTCTAACCCTTCTTTGTCCCTAAATTAACACACTTAGTGGTTCTGTAGCGATTTGCTGTCATACGTATGATTTGAGAGGTCCAGTTACAGACAGCGAGAGGGAGAAACAGAGAGAAAGGTCTTCCATCTGCTGGTTTACTCCCCAAATGGCCGCAATGACTGGAGCTGCACTGATCCAAAGCCAGGAGCCAAGAGCTTCTTCTCGGTCTCCCGTGCAGGTGCAGGGGCCCAAGCACTTGGGCCATCTTCTACTGCTTTCCCAGGCCACAGCAGAGAGCTGGACTGGAAGAGGAGCAGATGAGACTAGAACTGGTATCCATATGGGATGCCAGCACTGCAAGTGCAGGATTAACCCACTGCGCCACAGCGCCAGCCCCCATACGTATCATTTCAAATCCATAGTTAGAAGGTCCAGGCCAATGCATCCTCCCGGTTCTGAGCTTGGTTTAAAGTGAGACCTTCTTCCCTCTCCAGCCCAGGTTTGATTCTGCCCAGTTACCTAGAAGGGACGAGGGGGATTGTTGGCTTCTTCAGTTCGTAACTTGGTATTTCTCTTCTCTCTATTGTCAGCTGCTATTTCAGATCCACTAGAGGCTCAAGGGCTGAAGAGAGGTGGTACCTGGCTCCAACCATCCTCCTGTGATTTTGTGAAGTGGAACGAAGCCCACAAAAACCAGGGCTACTATTGTAGCAAGAACACAGTGTGAAATGAAGCAGAGTTTTGGCAATTCGGGTCTTAATTTGACATATAGACAGAAATGTAGAATTATATAGGTCAGAATTTTAATAAGGAGATTTTCTGAATTATCTAGTCTGATGTATTTCCAGATCTAATAAACAGCCAACATTTGCTTCACTAGATTGTGTGCAAACACTCCCTGTCGGTCCCTCGCCAAGTGGCCGATATGAGAGCATTTTCTCCAAAGGTAGGGAAGATACATTGCCTGGCATTGGTTCCCCTAGAGTTGCCCCAGCATCGTCCCCGGATATATAGCTTAGACTCACTACCAGGAAATCAGCTTCAGTCTCTGACCCCTGCCAACACCAGGAACTGGGTAGCTTCTATTTTTTTCTTAAAGATTTATTTATTATTTGAAAGACAGAGTTACAGAGAGGCAGGGAGAGAGAGAGAGAGAGAGAGAGGGAGAGAGAGAGAGAGGTCTTCCATCCACTGGTTCACTTCCCAAATGGCTGCAACAGCTGGAGCTGGGCTGATTTGAAGCCAGGAGCCAGGAGCCAGGAGCTTCTTCCGGGTCTCCCAATTGGGTACAGGGGCCCAAGCACTTGGACCATCTTCTACTGCTTTCCCAGGCCATAACAGAGAGCTGGATCAGAAGTAGAGCAGCCGGGTCTCGAACCAGCACTCATATGGGATGCTGGCACTGCAGGCAGGGGCTTTACTAGCCTCCATTTTATAGTTCTGTTTTGCATTCTGCTTGTAGACACCGCAGCAGCTGCCTTATTGTCAGGTTGCCTACCAGGCTGTCGGGCCCTCCGGAGACACTAGCTTCTCTCTTCATAACCAGTGCCAAGTCCACCAGGCAGGCCTAGGGGGTCGCCAGGTGGCGGAGTAGGCGCGTGAGCGTCAGCATGCCTACGTTCAGAAAGGAAGCGCCAGTGATGGCAGGCGGCGACAGAGGAAAACTTCAGTCCTTTGCTGGAGCATTTCCAAAGACCTGGGTGGGTCAAGCAGAGAGTCTGTAGGTCCATTTAAGGAAACTCAGTATCCCGACGGTGTGGGCGGATGGCTAATGGGATGGGAGTCGAAGAGTGTGACATCCACTCTCCTTGCACGTGCTTGGGAAACTAGCTCTGTTCTAATTCGCGTCCGCAGAAATGGATGGACGATAGGCTGTAGACAGGGGCATGTCCAAGGTGACCTCGGAGGGTCTCTTTTTTTGGCTTCTATAACTTCCTGACAACAGCTGTACCTGTAAAATGTGTCAGATTCAGCAGCAAGGTCAGGGGCTGTTGTCACTTGGCAGACTTCAGCGACATGACCCCGGCAAAGACTTTGGAATAAAAACATCAGGAAAATAAACACTCAACGCTCGACAGCCAGAGGACCAGCCGGGAGCTGTCAGGTTGAAATACTAGTCTATTTGGGAAGGGAAGGAGAAGGAGCAAGGCCTCTTGGAAAATCGCCCTCCATCTGCAGACAGAGCTGGTGCCAAACGCAGCACGCTAATTAACAGAGGAGAGAGGAGAAGGGTTAAGGCTGAGCTCCCTTCCAGCCACTCAGTCAGGAACCAGGCATGGCCTGGGCTGGGGCAGCACAGGCTCAGGGCCCAGCCAGCTAGGCAGGTGAGAAGACTGACGACACACAAGAGCAGTGCTGCGCACCAGTGCAGGGGAGGGGGGCGAGGAGCTGCGGCAGGGGCTGGGGGCGGAGCCAGGAGGAGACAGCCTTGCAGAGCTGGGCAGGAGTGAGGATGACCTTAGGTGTTTAAAAAATACCCAAACAATGGCCGGCGCCGTGGCTTAACAGGCTAATCGTCCGCCTTGCGGCGCCGGCACACTGGGTTCTAGTCCCGGTCGGGGCGCCGGATTCTATCCTGGTTGCCCCTCTTCCAGTCCAGCTCTCTGCTGTGGCCCGGGAAGGCAGTGGAGGATGGCCCAAGTGCTTGGGCCTTGCACCCGCATGGGAGACCAGGAGAAGCACCTGGCTCCTGGCTTTGGATCGCTCGGCGATGAGCCGGCCGCAGTGGCCATTGGAGGGTAAACCAACGGCAAAAAGGAAGACCTTTCTCTCTGTCTCTTTCTCTCTCACTATCCACTCTGCCTGTAAAAAAACAAACAAACAAACAAAAAAACCCAAACAACTTTCCAGTTATGTTTTCTTTCTTTTTTTAAAAAGATGTATTTATTCATTTATTTGAAGGACAGAGTGACTGAGAGCGATATGGAGAGAGAGAGAGAGAGAGAGAGAGAAGAGAGAGAGAGAGAATCTCTTCCATTTGCTGATTCACTTCCCAAATGCCCACAATAGCTCAATAGCTGGGGTCAAACCAGGCCAGAGACAGGAGCCATAAACTCCGTTCGGGTCTCCCATATGGGTGGGATGTTCAGTTATATTTTCTAATAAGAAAACTCAAAATATTTTTGACATTGTGAGGCTCAAAACAATGGGAGGATTTAGTTAAATGCATGAAAATAATCAGAATGTTGGTCCTTTGACGTTGGCTAATCAGAACAATTATTCTAACATTGTAAGCAGAGCTAGCATTTGTGTTATGGGTGTGCCCACTTTTCTCTGGATCTCTTTTCCCTTCACCCCTAATGCCTAGCAAAGGGATTTGCTCAAGAATCCTAGAATATCCAAATTCTGAAAGCCTGTTAGTGTATGCAAATATATCTTAAAGATGTTCTTCATGTACACGTGTTGCAGAGAAATTGTATGCTACATTAGTACTTGTCGCATTAGTCCATTACAAAAAAAAAAAAAAAAAGTCTGCTGCTAAACTTTTTTTCATCCTGAATGTCAGCAGGGAGTGGGTCCCATAGCGCAGGAGCCTGAGACACCTGCACCAGAGCCAGACTGGCTGTGACCAATTAGCATTTATATCATACTTTATCTGGCTCCCGGATATCAGCCTCATTAATGGGAGATAACTCACTAGGAATTTCAGCCAGAAAAAAAAAAAATTCCGGACCGAAAGGAAGGAAGAAGGGAAAACTGGATGACCTGAGTGACTCCTCGGGGCTTGTGGTCACTCAGCAGTGGCGAGGGGCAAGCAGGCTGAGGAGGCTCTTTTGTGTCTTCCCTGAGGACAGGAGAGACACAGGTGCAGGACAGACTCAAGTCAGTAAGAAAAATCCTGCCAGTGGCACTTGCTGAGCTGGAGTCTGGCTACAAGAATCTCTAGCTTGGGGCCGGCACTGTGGCACAGTGGGCTAAAGCCCCAGCCTGCAGCACCAGCATCCCATATGGCCGCTGGTTTGAGGCCTGGCTGCTCCACTTCCGATCCAGCTCTCAGCTGTGGCCTGGGAAAGCAGTAAAAGATGGCCCAAGTCCTTGGGCCCCTGTACCCGCATGGGAGACCTGAAGCTCCTGGCTTCAGATTGGCTCAGCTCCGGCTGTTGTGGTCACTTGGGGAGTGAACCAGCGATGGAAGACATCTCTCTCTCTCTGTCTCTGGCTCTACCTCTCTCTTTAACTCTGTCTTTCAAATAAATAAAATAATTCTTAAAAAAAAAATAATTCCTAGCTTGTCTTCTGCAACATCTTAGGTGCCAGGGAAGTTATCACTGGGCGAAGATGGTGAGTGACGGGGAAGGGTGGTTCTGTGTGCAGCGAGGGGGTGGAACAGATGTCTTTTTCAGGTGGCTTCCAAGGCTAGAAGTCTGTTTCTGAAAATAGAATGTTCCAGAATTCATCAAGCCTTCATCGTGCCATTTGGGTCTATTATAAATGAGCTCAACTTTTCTGTTACAACAGGTACGGATGGAATCATCCAATTAGCTGGAAATTTGTAACTGATCACAATAGGACCCGGAAATTCACAGTGGCGAGGTTGCCTAACAGGAAGAGTAGGAGACAGAAGACTGGTGTGAATCCTGGTCCTGCCACTTGTTGCCTGTGTGGATTTTTTAGGGGAATTACTTCACGTCTGTGAGCCTTCATACCTTACATGTGAAGTGGGAATTTTACAGTATGTAGCGATGAGACTGGCTCCTGTATTCAGCAAGACAGCAAACGGAAGGCTTTACTGCAAAGCACATGGAATTAAAGGGTGAAATAGAAATTCTCCTCTTAAATGCAAAGCTTGTTAGAAATCCCCCATGGCACCAAAAATGAGACGAGAACTGAAAATCGGAGTGTAAATGTAGGAGCCAATCTGGAGGCTGCCTGGCACTGGGGGCCATGGAGGAAGTCGCTCACCGAAGGGGTTGTGTTTAATGGTTGTGTAGGAGTAGGAATCAAGTCACATAAAAAGGAAACACAGGAACCATCAAATAAAAAGGAAACGTAGCAAGATATTTGCCCACTGATAAAGAGCAGGGACAAGGTTTATCAGTCTTGGTCTGGATTCTGGACTGGCAAAGAACTCCAACATAGCAGAGGCTTGCTTTTTTTTTTTTTTTTTTTTTTACAGGCAGAGTGGATAGTGAGAGAGAGAGACAGAGAGAAAGGTCTTCCTTTTTGCCGTTGGTTCACTCTCCAATGGCCGCTGCGGCTGGCGCATCTCGCTGATCTGAAGCCAGGAGCCAGGTGCTTCTCCTGGTCTCCCATGCGGGTGCAGGGCCCAAGCACTTGGGCCATCCTCCACTGCCTTCCTGGGCCATAGCAGAGAGCTGGCCTGGAAGAGGGGCAACCAGGATAGAATCCGGCGCCCCGACCGGGACTAGAACCCAGTGTGCCGGCGCCGCAAGGCGGACGATTAGCCTGTTAAGCCACGGCGCCGGCCTAGAGGCATTTTCATACGAGGAATCTTTGTCTTCCTTTATGCCAGTTGGGGGTTCAAATTTATATCCTGTGAATGCCATACGAATTCCTTACTGAGAAGCTAATATTAGCATTGACCCTGAGTTGGGTTTCCTAAGGGAAGTGAAATAAAATCTCTGAAGGGAGACATTGCCAACCCAGGCCACACGATATCCCCACAAAGTCATGCTTCAGATAAGCTCCTAAATGAAAATTACCAAAGCACCAAGAAAACATCCAAGAAAACAAATGCTGTGCTGTAGCAGGTGAAGCTACTGCCTGCAACACCACCATCCCATATGGGTCCTGGTTTGTGTCCTGGCTGCTCCACTTTTTTTTTTTTTTTTTTATTTTACTTATTTATTTGAGAGGTAGAGTTACAAAGAGTAAGGTCTTCTATCTGCTGGTTCACTCCCCACATGGCCACAACGGCTGGAGTTGCACTGATCAGAAGCCAGGAGCCAGGAGCTTCTTCTGGGTCTCCCATGTGAGTACAGGGGCCCAAGGATTTGCGCCATCTTCCACTGCTTTCCCAGGCCATAGCGGAGAGCTGGATAGAAAGTGGAGCAGCCGGGACACAAACTGGCGCCCGTATGGGATTGTGTCACTGCAGGCGGAGGCTTAGCCCACTAAGCCACAGCGCTGGCCCCATCAGCTACTTCACTTCTGATCCAGCTCTCTGCTATGACCTGGGAAAAGCAATGGAAGATGGCCCAAGTCCTTGGGCCCCTGCACCCATGTGGGAGACCTGGAAGAAGCTCCTGGCTCCTGGTTTGGCCTGGCTGAGCCCTGACCATTGTAGCCACTTGGGGAATGAACCAGAGGATGGAAGAGCTCTCGCTCCCCCCCACTCCTCAGTTCTGACTTTCAAATAAATAAATGAATCTTTAAAAAAAAGAAAAGAAAAGAAAGAAAGAAAAAGAACAAACGCTAGTATATACATCAAATTGAAGATGTGGATGCCCAAGCACTTAAGATAGCACATGATCAGATCTAGATAACAAAATAAGTATGCTACATGATGCAAAGGAAGAACTTTTTAACATAAAAAAGAACAAAATACTATTAAAGTGACCAGATAAATTTGAAAAAGAACTCTGCAGAATTTTTAGATATGGAAAACAGCGTTTTCATCTATCTGAGATACACCTTGTTCACACTTGAGTAGTCAGGTATTTCCTAGGGTTGCTGTTGGTTACATAGCCCTCTGACTTGGTTTCATTGCCTGCTCACACAGATCAAAATTTACAGAACAGATGACGACTTTCAGAAAAATCCAGAAGATAATATGGAGCACTCTTAGAAACACCACAGAGTCCGACGCTGTGGCAGAGCAGGTAAAGCCAACACCCGCAGTGCTGGCATCCCATATGAGCGCTGGTTTGAGTCCCGGCTGCTCCACTTCTGATCCAGCTCTCTGCTGTGCCCTGAAAAAGCAGTAGAAGATGGCCCAAGTGCTTGGGCCCCTGTATCTGCATGGGAGACCTGGAAGAAGCTCCTGGCTCCTGGCTTCGGATTGGCACAGCTCCAGCTGTTGCGGCCATCTGGGGAGTGAACCAGCAGATGGAAGACCTCTCTCTCTCTCTCTGCCTCTCTTTCTCTCTGTGTGTAACTCTGACTTCCAAATAAATAAATACATCTTTAAAAAGCCATAAATTTCTAGGCAGACACAAATAGCTTCCTTACCACAAATAGAATTCCCACCCTGGCCATTTCAGAGAATTTCCTGAAGAAAATTTCAACCCATAAGGAAGGAGTGAGCTAAAAATAGGAATCCGAAGAAGAGTCATGATGAGTGCAGAAACCGGAGAACATGTGGGTCTATCCAAACAAGCACCGACTGTGCAAACAACAAGTGTGAAAATATGATGGTATCATCACACTGGACAATAATAGCCTACACAATGGGAGAAACATGATCAGAGTTAAAGGATTCAAAAGGCCTTGGACTACTTGGGAGGATAGCAGAGGCACTGGTTAAGCCAATATGATTATTTTAGATTTAAAATTCAGGCAACCATGAAAAGAATGGAAACAGAATATACAGCTTTCAAAATCCTAAAGGAGAAAGAATTTTTTTTAAAGTTTGTTTTATTTATTTGAACATCAGAGTTACATAGAGAGAGGAGAGGCAAAGAGAGAAAGAGAGAGAGAGAGGTCTTCATCCACTGGTTCACTCCCCAAGTGGCCACAACAGCCAGGGCGGAGCCAGGAACTTCTTTCGGATCTCTTACGCAGGTGCAGGGGCCCAAGCACTTGGGCTATCTTCTACTGCTCTCCCAGGCCATAGCAGAGAGCGGGATCAGAAGTGGAGCAGCTGGGACTCGAACCAGCGCCCATACGGGGTGCCGGCACTGCAGGTGGTGGCTTTACCTGCTACGTCACAGTGCCAGCCCCAGTGAGAATTTTTAAAAATTCCATCACATCAACAGAAAACAGGAAGAGAGAGACATGGAAAATAAAAGCACAAAATCAAGCAGTAGATAGAAAGTGAAAATCAGCAAAACGAGTAATTGGAAATGCACTGAAATCACCAGTCAGAAGTTTGAAATTGTCAAGCTGGATGAAAACTTTTACTTGTGTGCTGCTATAAGTCATAGTGACACAGAATGCTTGGAAAAGAAATGAGAAAACATAAAAAACATAATATTGCTATACCAATAAGAGACAAAATTGACTTAAGATACAAGGATGGGAGCCAGCACTATGGCGAAGCAGGTAAGTCTGCCACCTGCAGTGCCAGCATCCCATATGGGCACCAGTTCGAGTCCCAGCTGCTCCACTCCCGATCCAGCTCTCTACTATGGCCTGGGAAAGCAGTAGAAGATGGCCCAAGTCATTGGACTCCTGCATCCGTGTGGGAGACCCGGAGGAAGCTCCTGGATCCTGGCTTCGGGTAGGCACAGCTCCAGCCATTGTGGTCATTTGGGGATTGAACCAGCTGATGGAAGCCCTCTCTCTCTCTCTCTCTCTCTCTCTCTTTGCCTCTCCTTCTCTCTCTGTGTAACTCTGACTTTCAAATAAATAAATAAATTTTTTTAAAGAAAAAAAAAGATACAAGGATGGGGACCGGAGCTGTGATGTAGCAGGTTAAGCTGCTGCCTGCAGTGTTGGTATTCCGTATGAGCACTGGTTCAAGTCCCCACTATTCCACTTCCAATCCAGCTCCCTGCACATGTGCCTGGGAAAGCAGTGGAGGATGGCCCAGGTGCTTGGGTGTCTGCACCCATGTGAGAGACACAGATGGAGCTCCTAGCTCCTGGCTTCGGTCTGGCCCAGCCCTGGCCACTGTGGCCATTTGGGGAGTAAACCACAGGATGGAAGACCTCTCTCTCCCTCTCTCTCTCTCTCCCTCTCTCTCTCTCTGCCTCTTCCTCTCTCTTTGAACTCTGACTTTCAAATAATTAAATAAACCTTTAAAAAAGATTCCTAAGATAAGGGTTACTGCAGTACCGGAGTAAGGGCTGGTGGGGAGTTACTATTTAATGGGCACAGACTTCAGTTCAGGATGGTGAAGGAAAGCTCTGGAGATGGATGGTGTCGATGGTCATACAACAACGCGGATGCCCTGAGCAGTAAGTCCAGACATAATTAAAGTGCTGAATTCTATGCTATGTGTAAGGTACTTCAGTGAGAAATAGGCCTTAAGCCGTCTCCCTCAGATACGTGGTCTTGGGTAGACAGTTAGCCTGTGGTGGAGACGTCGGTTAGGTCGCATGCATCCCCTGTCGGAGAGCCTGGGCTCCAGTCCTGGCTCTGCTCCCGAGCCCAGCTTCCTGCTAATGCAGACCCTGGAAGGCAGCAGCGATGGCTCAAGTCTTGGGCTCCTACCATCTACATGGAGACCTGAACTGAGCTCCTGGCTCCAGGCGTTGGCCTGGCCCAGGACCAGTCACCGCAGGGCAGTGAACCAACCCATAGGAGCTCTGTCTGTCTGTCTCTCTTTCTGCCTGTCTCCTTACCTCTCAAATAAATAAGTCAAAATGCTTTCTAATTTAAGGAAATGTAATCACTACATATTCACAAAAGTAACAACTCACCTGGAAGACACAGCAATTCTTTATTTTTATGTAACCACTTCAAATACATAAAATGAAACTACAAGAAAAAAATGAAAAAAACTCACCATAATAGATTGTTAAAAATCCTATTCTCTAATAATAGATTAACTGGCCAGAAAAAAATTAGTAGACTCACAGGGGATTTGAATAACACAATTAACGAGCATGTTCCAGTGGATATATTTGGAATCCTTTAAGTAAGATTAGAGAATACACATTTTTTAAAAAAAGAATTTATTTTATTTTGACAGAGTTACAGAGAGAGGTAGAGCCAGAGAGAAAGAGAGGTCTTCCATCTGCTGGTTCACTCCCCAAATGGCCACAATGGCCAGAGCTTCGCCAATCTGAAGCCAGGAGCCAGGAGCTTCTCCTGGGTCTCCCACATGGGTGCAGGAGCCCAAGCACCTGGGCCATCTTCTACTGCTTTCTCAGGCCACAGCAGAGAGCTGGATCGGAAATAGAGCAGCCAGGACTTGAACTGGCACCCATATAGGATGCTGGCATTGCATGCTGGGGCTTTAACCCACTATGCCACAGCACCGGCCCAAGAACACACAGTGCATTTAAAGAATGGACTGTGCATTGTGCCACAAAACCAATAACCATAAATAAAAAGAATCAGTGTAATAAGGCTACATTTCTCTGAATATAAGTAATTAATTTAAATATCACTAACAGAAAGATACAATTCCGATATGGCTAGAAAATTAAGAACAGATTTCAGAGGCCGGCGCTTGTGGTGTAGCAGGTAGAGCCCTGCCTACAGTGCCAGCATCCCTTATGGGCACTGGTTGGACTCCCGGCTGCTCCACTTCTGACCCAGTTCTCTGCTGTGGCCTGGGAAAGCAGTGGAAGATGGCCCAAGTCCTTGGGCCCCTGCACCTGTGTTGGAGAGCAGAAGAAGCTCCTGGCTCCTGGCTTCGGATTGGCGCAGCTCCAGCTCCGTCAGTTGTGGCCGTTTAGGGAGTGAACCAGCAGAGGGAAGACCTCTCTCTCTCTTTCTCTCTCTCTCTCTCTCTCTCTCTCTGCCTCTCCTTCTCTCTGTGTGTAACTCTGACTTTCAAATAAATAAAATAAATCTTTAGAAAAAATTAAGTCTGGCTGGCGCCGTGGCTTAACAGGCTAATCCTCCGCCTTGCAGTGCCGGCACACCGGGTTCTAGTCCCAGTTGGGGCGCCGGATTCTATCCGGTTGCCCCTCTTCCAGGCCAGCTCTCTGCTGTGGCCCGGGAAGGCAGTGGAGGATGGCCCAAGTGCTTGGGCCCTGCACCCGCATGGGAGACCAGGAGAAGCACCTGGCTCCTGGCTTCGGATCAGCGCGATGTGCTGGCCGCAGTGGCCATTGGAGGGTGAACCAACAGCAAAAAGGAAGACCTTTCTCTCTGTCTCTCTCTCTCTCACTATCCACTCAGCCTGTCAAAAAAAAAATATTAAGTCTTAAAAAAAGAGATTTACAGGCTTAACACATTAGAAAAGAGTAAGAAAAAGCAGTTGGATCCCAACTCAAGAAGTTACAAAAAGAATGCCGCAGCAGCCTTTCCCAGCCGCCCAAGCAGATGGACAAAAATAACAGACGTTAAGAGCAAAAATACGAAAACAAAAATACAGCAGGGAGCACGGACAGAACTCAAAGTTGGTGACTGCTCACTCCCCGAAGGGCACTGAGGAGTCTCAATTACCAGGTGGCGCATGACCTGGCTCCGTAAATGTTGGTGACTTCTTTGTCAAGCCACCCAGGGCTTGCTCAAAGGGGTCATTAACACCCCTGCAAGGTTGGAAATTATGCATGGGCTCAACAAAACAGATTTTGTCTCACTGAGGCAGATCTGGCCCCTGCACCTCCTAGGGGCTAATCTGTCAGCAGCAGAGACCAATAATGAGCCACCTGGGACCACGGCTGGGGAGAGCAGGCAAGGCGGGTTGGTTACAGAGGACCCTGCCGTCACGTCTGGGGAGGTGGGTTCTGACCCTACTGGCACACGTGCTTCTTCTAGATGTGATTTGTCTTCTACCCACCCCAGCTTCCACAAGCACCACTGTCCACAGGCTTGGTAAGCGCCGCACTCACTACCATGGTGCTCCACGCATCTTTTCTATCCAAAGTGTTCATTTTGTAGAAATAAAAGTGAGGTAGTGAGCTCAGGATTCCAGCTCCAAGTCTTACCGCGTACCCCGCGGTCTATGGGTTGTTAATCTCACAGACTGCTGGAACGCGTTAACAAGACTCGGACTCCAAGTCAGCTGGCAGACAAAGCCTTGTGAGGGTGCAGCGCCATCTCAGGAGGATGGCCAGTGAGCCCTGTTTGCTTCTCTCTCGCCTGTAGCTGGAATTCGTGGGGCTGGGCACCCAGGAGCGTATGGAGGACCGAGTCCTCTCACTACGGGGCAGAATGATCTCCTTGGAGATCTGTCTTCCTTCTCATCCCTTTTTTGTATTCTGCGGGTTTCAGGAGTCAATTTTTTCTTCTTCTTCTTCTTTTTTTTAATGTAAATTTCACTCTGGAAGCTATTTTGTTGCTCAGTTTTTTTTTTTTAATGTTTATGTATTTATTAGAGAGGCAGAGGCAGAGAGAGAGAGAGAGAGAGAGAGAGAGAGGTCTTCCATCTGCTGGTCTCTCTCCAGATGCCTGCCATAGTTGGGGCTAGACCAAGCTGAAGCCAAGAGCCAGGGACTCTATTCAGGTTTCCCACATGAGTGGTAGAGAACTAAGTACTTCGGCCATCATCTGCTGTCTCCCAGGTGCGCCAGAAGGGAGCTGGATTGGAAACACAGAATACCCAGGGCTGGACCCAGCATTCTGATATAGGATACAGGCATCCCAAACCTCGGCTTAACCTGTTGTACCATGATTAGTCAATATTTATGTAGAGTTTAATTTGAGTTGGGCACTGTTCTGTGTTTTACATATAACATTTTATTTAAATTTGCACAGCAGCTTTGTGAGGGCAGTGCCATTATTACCTCCATTTTAAGAGTGAGGAAATAGGGGTGGCGCTGTGGCATAGTGGGTTAAAGCCCCAGCCTGCAGTGCCGGTATCCCATGTGGGCGCTGGTTCAAGTCCCGGCTGCTCTACTTCCAATCCAGCTCTCTGCTGTGTCCTGGGGAAGCAGTAGAAGATGGCCGAAGTCCTTGGGCTCCTGTACCTGCATGGAAGACCTGGAAGAAGCTCCTTGCTCCTGGCTTCGGATCGGCACAGCTCTGGCCGTTGTGGCCAACCTGGGAGTGAACCAACGGAAGGAAGACCTCTCTCTCTCCCTCTCTCTCTACCTCTTTCTCTCCTCCTATCTCTGTGTGACTCTGATTTTCAAGTAGATAAATATTTTTTTACAAAAGATAAGTTGACTTTGATGCAAAGTATTTTAAAAATCATCCACAGTTTTTCTGTCATATGCATTTCCGTAAATCTTTTAGAATGTTTATTTTATTTTTATGTATTTAAAAGGCAAAATGAGAAAGAGAGAGAGAGAGAGAGGTCTTCCATCTGCTGATTCACTCCCTTAATGCCTGCAACAGCTATGACGGGGCTAGGTTGAAGCCAGGAGCCAGGAACCCCATCTTGGTCTCCTACATGGCTGACGGGGACCCAGGTACCCGAGCCATCATCTACTGTCTTGCATGTGGGTATTTGCAGGAAAATGGATCGGAAGCAGAAATGCGACTTGGTCCAGGCACACCAATATGGGGTGTGGGTATCCTAAGTGGTGGCCTAACTGCTGTACCACAGTGCCCACCCCTCCATGAGCTTCTTGAAAACCCCTTGTATGCATGGATTTCAAAATTATTTGGCTCCAAATAAGCTTACCTTTTTGTTCTACTTTACATGGACTGTTCAAAGCACTCTTGTAGAAGAACACCATTTTCTGTAGGCCAAAATAGTCAAACATGTTAGTAATTGCATGTGGGTCAACCTAATCAATGGCAAACAAAAAACAAATATGGCAGAAATTCCATCGCGAGGCTCTGAGACGCGCTGTAATCTCTTTTCAGTGTCATAAAAAGTCGTTTGCACACAGGGCCTAGGTCGTGTTGCCACTGAAGCATAAGGGGGTGAAGGTAAACACCCCAAGCAACTTCCCGACCACTAACATGGAATTCCAGTGAAGAAAGCAAGCATTTCGAGGACAGAGGGTGGAGATCTGCGTGGGGTGAGAAGCAAGTCTGACAGGTCAAAGGACGGCAGTGCGGCGCGGCGCCTCCACTGGCCCAGGTCACCCCTTCCCTTTTCCGTTGCTCAGTGTGCCTCAGAGTTTGCTTCAAACCAGCCAGGACTTGGCCACGGGCTTGGCTCAAAGTCCTTGTCTGCGAGCCTGCAAGTGAACTCCTGCAAAACCCAGACAGGGCAGCAGGCTTCCTCATTAGAGCGCCCAACACCGTGAGATCAAAGGCCTCCGGGCTGCGCACCGGCTCGCAGGAAGTTGGAACTGGAGGGGAGACGGGAGACAGATGCACATCCCCTCGGGTTCAGTCTGTCTGGGCTCTGCCGTTGCCGGCCTCATCTTCCAGCTGAGGTTTCCGGAAGTCGCCTTGTGCATCAGTCCTGTGGATTCTTCTTAGTCTGAAGGGAATCAAAGCTTGGTGCCTTCTATACAGCGCACAGGAGCTGCCCCAGATACTAACTTCCTCAACAACTGCCATTTACCGCGTTTGAAAATTTAAATTTAAAAATTTACAGTCTCCCTATAAGGCAGGGGCAAAGAAAGAGAGAGAGAAAGAGATCTTCCATCTGCTTGTTCACTCCTCAAATGCCTACAATTAGTAGGACTGGGCCAGCTCAGAGCCATGAGCCTGGAACTCCTTCTTGCGTCTCTCATATGGGTGGCAGGGACCCAAGGACTTGAGCCATTGCCTGCTGCCTCCCAGGATGTGCAACAGCAGGCAGCTGAGTCTGAAGTGGGGCTGGGATGGAACCCAGGTGCTCTGATATGCGATGTGGGCCTCCCAAATGGTATTACTTTGTATGCATTGATTTTTTAATTCCTTTCGCTCTTCGAAAAAATATTTATGTATTTATTTATTTGAAAGACAGTAACAGAGAGATAGGAGAGGGAGAGAGAGAGAGAAGAGAGAGAGAATCTTCCATTTTCTGGTTCACTCCCCAAATGGCAGCAATGACCAGGGCTAGCCCACGCTGAAACCAGGAGCCTGGAGCTCCATGTGGGTCTCTCACACAGGTGCAGGGGCCCAAGGACTTGGGCCATTTTCCACTGTTTTCCCAGGTACATTAGCAGGGAGTTGGATGGGAAGTGGAGCAGCCGGGACTTGAACTGGTGCCCATATGGGATGCCAGTGTCACAGGCAGTGGCTTAACCCACTACATCACAACACTGGCTCCACACGTAGTGCCTTAACTGCTGAGCCAGATGCCCACTCCTCGTTTACCACATTTAACCTAAAATATTTCCAGTCAACTTCTGGGACTCCTCACCCACCACCTACAGCATCACACAAGGCTACCTGAACAACACCCACATCAGTAGTTGGGTCTAGCTTGGAGCCTGTGTGGAAACAAGAACGGATGGGATTCTTTCTGAAGAGTGTAGTAAAACCATGGTGCACACTATTGTACACCTGCTGCGTCTCGTGGAGTAAGTATGTGAGCGTGTCCCTGCACATGGGTGGGCAGTGGCACACTCACACACCAGTGTTGTTGGCAGGTGCACCTGCAGGTGATGCAAGCGTTTCCTAGAACCTCATGCTGCAAGTTTCAGGTCATAAATCTCTTTTACTGGCAGTGCTTGCAAAGTCACGGGCTGTGTAATAATTTACACTGCATTGTCCTTCCTCTCTGGCTCCCCTTCCCTTGCCTGGGATGAGAAACTGGAGATGGATGGTGATGTCCCTTCGGAGGAGCCAGGGTGTCATTCATCCTCACCGTGTCAGTCTAGCTTTCTGTAGCTTTCCTCCCAGCTCCACTCCTGCCCTGCTCGGGTCCCCTTCTCCCAAACCTCCCGCAGGGGCTCCTGAAACGTCCCCATTTTTTTTTTGACAGGCAGAGTGGACAGTGAGAGAGAGAGACAGAGAGAAAGGTCTTTTTTTTTGCCGTTGGTTCACCCTCCAATGGCAGCCACGGCTGGTGCGCTGCGGCCGGCGCACCGCGCTGATCCGATGGCAGGAGCCAGGTGCTTCTCCTGGTCTCCCATGGGATGCAGGGCCCAAGCACCTGGGCCATCCTCGACTGCACTCCCTGGCCACAGCTTAGAGCTGGACTTGAAGAGGGGCAACCGGGACAGAATCTGGTGCCCCGACCGGGACTAGAACCCGGGGTGCCGGTGCCGCAAGGCGGAGGATTAGCCTATTGAGCTGCGGCGCCAGCTCCCATCTTTGACAGCCAGCCACTCTGGGCAGAGGAGAACGAGGAGGACTCTTCAGCTGACCCCACCGTTAGACCCCTCCATGGAGGTCCAGAAGCTCTGGAGGCCAGATCCTCCTTCCTCCGCACAAAGCCACGAGAATCCCACTTTCCCAAGACCCTGAGGGAAGCTAAGTCTGCACTCGTGTTTTGGTGGAGTGCGTTCTCGCTCTCAAAGCTTCGCCTCGCATCTTCTCTGCTCTGGTTTCTGGCCATACTCTCCCAGTGTGGTTTCATTGCTACTGAACAGGAGGTTCCAGGCAAAGGACGGGGCGTATGTCTGCAAGCAAGGGGCGGCAAGGGGCGGCAAGGGGCGGCAAGGGGCCGCACGAGCTCGTTTGTGGTCGCTGCCTTGCACCTGAGAGTGGTGAACTTGGGCTCACAGACAACTGGAGAATCTTGCCGATCTCCAGCCTCTTCACTTCTCCCCTCGCTGTTGAACCAACCTCCCTGGTGTTCAGCAGTCTCCAGACATCCACCCACTGTGACCAAACAAGATGAGATATGGGTTAGTGCTTCCATAAGTCAGAGACACTTTGCAAATCCTCATGGACTGGAAGATCTTCCGGGGGTTCAGCCAACTCCCTCTGTGGCGGCTCCAGCTCCATCCTACACAGTCACCGCCTCCGTGGAAAGCAGGAAAGCCTTTCCAAATTCCCATTACCAGTTCTTAAACCTCTTGGGCAACCAATTCCCGCACAACCTTGGTTTTCTAGAAGATCTCAATTTCCTCAGGGTCAGGAGAGATTTCTTAAAGCAAGATACAAAGAGAATAAATCCTGCTGGGAGGGATGGATGCATTTCACCACATGAAACACTTGTTTTTTTTGAAAAGAAATTTATTTATTGGAGAGGCAGGAAGAGAGAGAGCCAGAGAATTTCTATTCAGTATATCACTGCTCAGATGTTTGCATCCGCTACAACTGGACCAGGGCTGAAGTCAAGAACTCAATCCAGCAATTCTACTCTTACACATATATCTTAGAGGAAATTTGCTCATATTTACAACACTATTGTTTGTGAAAGCAAGGACTTGGGAACAACTGGACAATCTATTGACCAGAGAACAATTAAGTACATAATAGTAGAAGTGTTGGGGCCAGAACTGTGGTGAAGCGGGTAAAGCCGCTGGCATTCCACGTGGGCGCCAGTTTGAGACCCGGCTGCTCCACTTCAGATCCAGCTCTCTGCTATGGCCTGGGAAAGCAGTAGAAGATGGCCTAAATCCTTGGGCCCCTGCACCCACGTGGGAGACCTGGAAGAAGCTCCTGGCTCCTGGCTTTGGATCTGCACAGCTCCAGCCATTGGGACCATCTGGGGAGTGAACCAGTGGATGGAAGACCTCTCTCTCTCTCTCTCTCTGCCTCTGCCTCTCTATAACTATGCCTTTCGAATAAATACATAAATCTTTATAAATCAATCAATCACAGTATAGTCCTTTATTTAACTGTAATGCAGCAGTAAAATGAACTAAAGCTGTACACAGCAACGCGGGTGAACATCATAAGCATAAAGCTGAGAGAAAAAGTCAAGTTCCAAGAATTCACACATTATGCCAACATTTATACAAAAATTCAAACATCTGAACAACCAGACAATGAAATTGCAAAAGAAGCTATATGTCATAAAGCGTAATGAAATGCAAGGAATGAGGAACGCAGCTGTGGAGTAGAAGTTTCCACCAGAGAGAAACACGCGGACATAGCTGCCCGGGTGGGTGCCATGCTGCAGCAGACTGAGCTGCCGAGTGGGACGACGTCCCGTACCGGAGAGCCTGACTGGAGTCCTGGTCCCTCCACGTCCGCTCCAGCTGTCTGCCGGTGTGCGCCCTGGGAAGCAGCAGTGACGGCTCAAGCGCGTGGGCCCCTGCCGCCCACGTGGGAGACTCAGGCAGACTTCCTGGCTCCTGACTTCCATCTGGCCCAGCCCCAGTCATGGCAGCCATTTGAGGATTAAACTAGTGGACAGAAGCTCTGTCTGTCTCTTCCTTTCTTTGTCACTCTGCCTTTCAAATACATTAAAAAAAAAAAAAAAAAAAACTGCCTGCATCCGACATCGGAGTCGCTGGGTTCAAGTCCCGTCTCTGCTCCGGACTCCAGCTTCCTGCTACTGTGCATCTGGGAGGGAACAGCAATGGCTCAAGTAATTGAGTCCCTGCCACCCAAGTGGGAGGCCAAGTCTATTCCTGCCTGTGGCAAATATTTGGGGGGGGGTGAGCCAGTGGATGGAACATCTCTCTGTCATCTCTGTCTCTGCTTCTCCAATAATTTTTTTTTTTTGTGAAAATTCATTGCTCTGGGCATAGGGAACAGAATGACAAATAAAATCTGATTTCTGTCCTTAAGGTTATTTTAGAGCGGCGGTCAAGAGAGACAAAGATTTTTCAAAAGCTTAAAAATAAATAACAGCAAAAATATTAAAGCAGAAATACACACAAGAAGTTGAGAGCACACGGAGGAGAAGGTGTCTAATTGCTGGGGGTGGGGAGGTGTCCGGGCCGCCTTCTCGGAGGTGGTGATGCTCAGGCCGCATTGCAGATGAGCAGTTTTTCAGGAGAAGGAGCAGTGGGCAGAGGCCTGCAGGATCACAGGGCCTGGGACTGTGATCACAGTCCCAGGGATCACAGAGGCCATGTGAGCTAACGGCTACGATGCTGGTTAAGACACTTGCGCCCACTTGCGCCCCGTAGCAGAGCTCCTGGACTCAAGTCCTGGCTCCCTTCTGGGCCCAACTTCCTGCTAATGCACACCATCAGAGGCACTGATGAGGGCCCAAGCAGCTGGGGTCCTGCCAGCTGTGTAGAAGACCCGGACTGAGTTCTCAGCTCCTGTCTCCTGGCTTCCAGCTGGCCATTGTGCACGTTGGAGGAGTGAGCCAGCAGTTGGGATTTCTCTCCGCCTCGCAAATAAATAAATAAATAAATATATTTTTTTAAGGTGGCAAGGCCGTGCACTTCTCTAATTCCTAGAAGAGACTTGGAGGAAAGGCCGGGTGGTTATCAAAACTGAGAGGCCAAGGGGACGGACGTTGGGGGAGTTAGTGGCAGGTGGCTCTGGCCCGGGGCCTGAGGTAAGGAGGGAAGTGCACCTGTTGAGGGTGGAAAGGAGCTGTGAGATTGAGAGAACTCTGTTCCCTGTACTTTCCCATCTGCAAACACGAGTGAGATTGCAACTTTAGGCTCTCAGCTACGATTTGCAACTGTTCTTCTTTATTTATTTATTTGAAAGGCAGAGTTACACAGAGAGAGGGGAGGGACAGAGAGAGACAGATCTTCCATCCGCTGGTTAACTCTCCAAATGGCCACAACAGCTGGAGCTGGGCTGGGCTGAAGCCAGGAGCCTGAAACTCCATCATGTTACTTGGGTGCAGGGGTCCAAGGACATGGGCCAGCCTCTGCTACCTTCCCAGGTGCCTTAGCAGGGAGCAGCTGGGACTCGCATTGGTGCCTAGATGAAATGTCGGTGTTGCAGGTGGCAGCTTAGCCTGCTAGGCAGCAACACTGTGGCCCCCAAGCACTCCTCTTCCACACACTTGCTGTTCTCATGGATGCTCTTATCCATCATCAGATGTCCCTGACTCTCTTTCTTGAAGGTTTACCTGGAGACTCACAGAACTCACAGGACAACTCTACTTTCTCCCATTTTTATGGGTGAGTGCAAAATTAGGCAACTGGAAAACATCTACAAATCTTCTTGGCATGGCTCTGTCACTACAGGCAATCTGCTTAGTAATTAGCAAAGTGCTTAAGCTTGGTTCAGTTCAACAGTCATTGACAACCCTATGTATGGGGCACTACGCCATGTGCTGGAGATTCAGGGACAAGGCAGCAGGTGGTCCAGTGGGCTCTTCACTCCTCCCGTGTGGCAGGCAGTGTCTTTTATATATAAGGGGCTGCTAGGGGAATCAATACTTTGTTTCCACTGTTAATGTAGCATGACTTTTTTAAAAAAAGATTTATTTTTTATTTGAAAGTCAGAATTACAGAGAGAGAGAGAGAGGATCTGCCAGCCATTGGTTTACTCCCAAGATGGCCACAATGACCAGGGCTGGGCCAGGTCGAAGCCAGGAGCCAGGAGCTTCATCCGGTTCTCCCAAGCACTTGGGCCATCTTCTACTGCATTTCCCAGGCCATTAGCAGGGAGCTGGATCAGAAGTGGTATAGCTGGGACTCGAACCGGTGCCCATGTGGGATGTAGGCATTGCATGAGGCAATTTTACCTGCTATACCATAATGCTGGCCCCCAGCATCAGTCCTTGTGTGCATACATTGTTAATATGCATTCACACTTTAAAATTATTTATAAATGCTGATGGAAGTCTGTATTTGTACTCAGATCACATTCACCCCAGGGAATTTCTTCTTACCCCTTTGCCATCTTTCCTTTCAACCCTCACCCCTTCCAGACAACCACAAATCCGATTTCTGTCATTACGGACTAATTTGCATTTCATAGAGTTTTGTATAAATGGAGTCATCTATGTACTCCCAAAAGTTCATGGGAAATGTGTTATCAAAAAGCTGCATGATTTCAGTTCTTTTTTAAAAAATATTTATTTATTTATTTATTTGAAAGTCAGAGTTACAGAGCGAGAGAGCAAGAGAGAGAGAGATCGAGAGATCTTCCATCTGCTGCTTCACTCTCCAAATGGCCAGCACAGCCAGCGCTGGGTCTGGCCGAAGCCAGGAGCTCAGGAGTCAGGAGTTTTATTCTGGTCTCCCACATGGGTTCAAGGACTCAAATACTTGCCCCCCTTTGCTGCTTTCGCAGACATCAGCAGGGAGCTGGATCAGAAGTGAAGCCGCCGAGACTTGAACCAGCACCCATATGAGATTCCAGCACTGCAGGTGGTGGCTTAACCCACTGAGCCACAACACCAGCCCTGTTTTCAGTTTTTTTTTTGCACCAAAGTAAGCTTTTTTTTTTTTTTTTTTTTTTGACAGGCAGAGTTAGTCAGTGAGAGAGAGACAGAGAGAAAGGTCTTCCTTCCGTTGGTTCACCTCCCAAATGGCCGTTACGGCTGGCGCGCTGCACCGATCCAAAGCCAGGAGCCAGGTGCTTCCTCTTGGTCTCCCATGCGGGTGCAGGGCCCAAGCACCTGGGCCATCCTCCACTGCCCTCCCGGGCCACAGCAGAGAGCTGGACTGGAAGAGGGGCAACCGGGACAGAATCCGGCGCCCTAACTGGGGCTAGAACCCAGAGTGCCTGTGCTGCAGGCGGAGGATTAGCCTAGTGAGCTGCGGCACCGGCCCAAAATAAACTTTTGATTTCAGCTTCCATGAACTTTTTTTTTTTTTTTTTTTTTTTTTGAGAGAGAGGGTGAGAACTCCCATCAGCTGGTTCACTCCTCAAATGCCTGCAACAGCTGGCGCTGGGTTGGTCCCAGGAGGCAGGGACTCAATCCAGGTCTCCCACATGGGTGGCAGGGACCCTGCTACTTGAACCATCACTGCTGCCTCCCAGGATCTGCATTAGCAGGAACCTGGAGCCAGGTATGGGTCCCAGGTTCTGGGATATGGGATGTGGGCATCTTAAACGCTAGGCTAAGTGCCTGCCTCTCCATCATTTTGAAGTGGTCCTGGATGCTAGTATCTGTAAAGAGTCAGCTTTTGACAGATCACACTAATGGAAGGAAATGTGGATATTTTCTTTTTATTTATTTATTTTTAATTTTTAAAGATTTATTTATGTATTTGAAAGGCAGAGTTACAGAGAGAAAGAGAGGGAGACACACACACACACACACACACGCAGAGATAATCTCCAATGCAGGTAACTCGCATGGAGAGAACAAGTGGCTAAAATAGATCAGTGGGAAAGGCATTTGGCATAGCAGTTAAGACATCACTTGGGTTCCCATCCCATTTTGGAGGGCCTGGGTTCGAGTCCAGGCTCTGCTTCCAATTCCAGCTTCCAGCTAATGTGCATCCTGGGAGGCAGCCATGATGGCTCATGTAACTGAGTCCCTGCCATTGGCCTGAGAGGCCCAGCCCTGGAGTGAAACAGAGGGTGTGACCTGCCTTTTGTGTCTCTCTCTCTCTGTGTCTCTCTGCCTTTCAAACAAAAATAAATAAATAACGTAAAAAATTGAAACAAAAGGGATCAAATACTCACTTTATGAGGAGCACTGTGTTATGGCTCCTTCGGGATTATTGCATTTCACCTGCACAGCAGACATTCGGGTTAAGCGCTTTTATTGAGCCCATTTTATAGGTGAGGAAATCAAGGCTTAGAGAAATGAAATAACTTACTCAAATTCACACAGATGGACACAGCAAAGACAAAGCTCAGCCTACCAGGTCTTTGACATTGGCGCCCCAATTCTCAACCTTTTCCAGAAAAGCACAGAGGAGTCCTTGGCTCTGAGCACGTCCTCAATTTGCAGACACCCAGCTGCCTTGCGATTGGCCCGCTCTCACAAAGGGAAGCAAGAAAACTATAAAGACAGTGGCCTGGATTTCAAGGAAGCAACCACCCACCCTACTTCAAGGGGAGCCCGTCGTGTGGTGAGGATTTTTCTGGACTCCCTCGCCACGTGTCGCCCGCTTTGGGCTCTGTCCCCAACCTCTCACGATTCACTCCCGACGCACCCCCTGGGCTTCCCTCACGGCTGGAAAACCCCTGCTGCTGTCGAATCCCAGTCTGTCCGCTGGCGTGGAGGCCCTCGAGTCTGGCTCACGTCCATCTCCCCCGGGGCTGTTCGTCGAGGAGGGGGTGAGCAGGGACTTAATGACATGCTTTCTTCCACAATCTTCCAAGCCTATCATCTAGGATGGGGTTTATAAGCGTTCATCAACACCACCCAGCAAAGTAGGTTAGTAGGGTGAGCCCGCTGCCTGCTCAGGAATCTGGACGCCAAAGATTTTTTTTTTAAGCAAGACTCAGGAGTTTGAATCCCAGGCCCTCCCACACCGCACGGGCTTCATCATTGCACAAGTGCTCTGGTCATCTTGCTCCTCTTCCTCCCCCTCCCTCCCTTCCTCCTCCCCCTTCGCCCCCAGTCTCGTCAGCAAAATGAAGGCTAGGCTTTGCCTCACTTCCCACGGAACTAATTAAAAGTCTACAAAGCACTTTGAGAGCGTTCAGAGTGGAATTCTTGCCAAGACAGAATTGCAGATGGGAACGGCATGGAATTGGGTAGGGTGCAGCCAGGCTGAGGGAGCTGCTCCCAGGAGGCCTCCAGTCAGACCCTTAATTTTATTTGAAAGGCTTTATCGGAGTTATTGCATTCAACCTTTGCACCAGGCATCTGAGATTGCCACTGTTTTTGGGCCCATTTTATAGATGAGGAAACCAAGGCTGGGAGACGTTAAGTTACTCAAATTTACACGGTTGGGGATAGCTAAGAGGGAGCTCAGCCTAGGGCTCTGGCGTCATAGCCCAAGTGCTCAACTGCTTTCAGAAAAGCACAGAGCAATCCCAGGTTCAGAACTGGTCCTTAATTTGTAAACACCCAGGTGTCTCATGATAAACCTTGGAGGGAGAGAGAAAGAGAGAGAGAGCGAGAGAGAGAGAGAGAGCGAGAGAAAGCTCCCCTATTTGCTGGTTTACATTCTAAATGCCTGTAACAGCCGGGGTTAGGCCAGGCCAAAGCCAGGAGCCAGGAACTTGGAGCTCAGTCTGGGTCTCCTGTGTGGGTGGCCAGGACCCGCCGCCTCTCAGGGTCTGTGTTAGAAGGAA